>NC_064812.1:42192200-42263270 GCF_023721935.1 Panthera uncia | reverse complement strand
GGGGGGGGGTGAGAAGGTCAGAGTGTGTGTGTGAGAGAGAGAGAGACAGAGAGAGAGAGAGAGAGAGAGAGAGAAATGTGATGGCAGAAACAGAAGTTAGTGATTTGAGGAAGGGGACATGAGATAATGCCCAGGAAGCCTCTAGAAGCAGGAAAAGGCACAGAAATGGATTCTCCCCTAGAGCCTCCAGAAGGAACTCAACGCTGCCAACACCTTGACTTTAAGACTTCTGAATAAGATAATAAGTTTGTGTTGGTTTAAGCCATTAGGTGTGTGGTAACTTGTTACAGCAGCCTTAGAAAATTAATACAGGTAAGCCATCCATCTAGTTTCACCACCATTATAGTTGGTGGAAACTGTCTTCAGATGCTGGAGGTAGGTGGATGCTACAGTCTCAACAGAAACTGTCGTAACTTTCAGTGAAGGTTGAGTTTTCGTCTTTTTCTACGTTTTCTACACTATCTGTGCTGTTGCTGCCTTTTTGGTGTGTGCACCTCACCGTCATGTGAAAACCGCCCTGCCCTTTTCAGGGTTTGTAGTGTCTTCTCTGAGCAGGAAAGAGTCGCTCCCTCTTCCCGGTGATGGAGCAGGTTCTTTGTCTCCAACCAATTCGTGTCCGTCGTGCCCTTTCTGTGCAAAGTTCCACGTTAATTCACCAGCCCACACTTTGAGAGTCTCTTTGTGGAAATAAACTGGGGTGGAATGAAAACAAAAATACCTTAAAGTGCTATAATATTCCATCTAAGAAGATGTCTTCAAGGGTTCAGTTTGTGGTCTAGGTGTTTAAAAGGGGTGTGAGACAGTGCCGGGAAAACACAGCACCACGCGGCGGGCAGAAGACAAGCCCTCTCTCCTGCCTGCTGTGACTCGCTCAGCCCTGAGCAAACCACATCATCCCCCTGTGCTCCAGCTTGGAAATTCATTTTACGTTTTATCTATTTACATAAACTTGAAGCTATAAAAACAAAGAAGACACAGTCCTTTCTCGTGAGTTCATCAGGGGAGACAAACAGCTCAACACATAATTACAATGCGGCATGGTCATTATTATGGGACAATGACGAGAGGAGCAAGTAACTGAACCAAGAGGAAATGGTAGAGATATTCATTCACCAATTAATTAATTCAAACGACTACACGCAAGCACTGTGTCAGATGCTGGATGATCACTTACTCTGAGAATAAGAAGCAGCAATGAAAAGAAATATGTTAGAAACCCTAGGCCCACACACTCAGGACTTCTCCACCTCTGTCCCCACAATGTCAATGCCCACTTTGAAGCAATGACAGCTGCACAAACTAAACACACTGATGGTGTTAGGGAAGATGCATCGGTCCTCCACAGACTCTTCTCCCTGGGCACCCCAAATTGATGTCCCTTGTCCATTCTCTTGGAGAGGCCGGTCTTGGGGACTGCTTTGGGAACTGGGTGGGTTTCCGCTGCTGACCAAGTATCCACTTGGCTCCAACCAAGACCCTCTGTTCCCAAATCTTAAGACTATCCAGGATTTATTACCAACTCCCCCTTCCACCCAAGTTCAATACAGACATGACAGCCAAGAGATGAACACGACACTAAAATTTAAATTTTCTTGCTTTCCTTTTCCAATCCCGTCAAAGACTTTCTTCCCAGACCACAAAAGGATCTTATTCTTCCTCGGTCTCTGGTTTCCCAAATACACTCTAGGGCAGAGTTGGCAAACTATGGTTTGTGTGACAAATCTGGCGAGAGCCTGTTTTATAAATAAAGTTGTATTGGAACAAGACCACACCCATTTGTTTACACACTGTCTGTGAGCTACCTGTTACAACAGCAGGGTTGAATAGTCGAGACAAGGACTATTTGGCCTCTTTTGGAGAAAGTTTGCTGACCCCTGTTCTAGGCTAAGAATCCTTCGAGTTTGGCACCAGATATTTAAAGCGAGGCTTTTAGAATCCAAAGAAATCTACCCCAACTCCCACCTCTATTGCTTTGTTCTTGCATTTGAAGCCAAGACACTTGGAATGCAAACTCAAGAATGGAACTGTTCTCACAGAGTTACGTCTTCCTTCCCTAGCATGGTAAGTGTGGTCTGATTTTAACAATGAGGGGGAAAAGTGCCTCAATATTTCAAAAGGTCCCTTTCACTTTATCTCTGCTTTCTTGCTGGTTGCTTGTGTGGCTTCATCCCCAGGTAGACGTCTGGCTGGGACCGGTGCAGTGTGCTCTCTAACACCCTACGGAGGCAGTGATTTTCCCAGAGGGAATCGAAGAGACATTGGCTCCTCTGGGGCTCTTTTGGGGCTGGTTCACCAAATGCAGGAATCATTAAATGTTTGAGCTAGAAAAAATGGTGACGTCTTCACGCTCTCCCATCCTCACTCCACTTCAACAATGAAGACGTAAAATGTAAGATGGGGAAAGGAAGATGTAATGAGGGAAACTTAGGAGTGGCCTCGTCAAGAACACACAGTAAAAACTGGAGTCCTTTTTCCCCTCTGACTTCCTGCTCACGTGCTGAAACAGACTCCGAAAGCAGCAAGGCTCCGGGCATCACGTACAAGCTTCGTGGAGCCTGGCCTCTCTCGCCTGGTCTTCCTGCTCGCGTGACTTCCAGGGGGGTTACCTGAACAGCAGAAATGCATGTGACAGGACAGGACCAGTGATGACCTGAGTGTCTGGAGTCTGGGCTTCTGGGTAGACTTCTCTGTCTTTTCTCCTGAACTCATTTCTCAGGTCTCTGATGGTAGGAAAGAAAAAAGATGAAAGTCACAGTTGAACTACACAGGAATGACTGGGATGGAGAGTTCGGGTGAAGGAGCATTGATTTTAATGACGGCTGGCAACTGTCACATGGCCCCCCGCAGCCAGCCTTCTCTTTCTTCTTCTCTTGGAAATTGGCTCTTGGATAGCAATCGCTATTGATGAAGGTGCAGGCTATATTGGCTAAAGAAATATAGTATGGGGACCATAGCTAATATTATTAGCACTTAACCGTGTCCAGGGCAAATCGAAACACAGCATGGACCCCGCTAAATTGAGTGGCTCCCCACTGTCCGCGGGATCCAGTCCCGACTCCCTCACATGGTATATGACGGCTTCTGCCAAGCTCTCTCACCTCATCTCTAGTTACACCCCCTTCAAATTTTCTACTCAACACTTTAGCTTATTGAACTCAAAAATGTATTTTATTCATTTTAGCCAGTGGACCTTTGGATATAACATTTTCTCTGCCTTGAAAACTACTTCTACTTCCTCAAACCCCCACACATTGACCTACTCCCAAATCCCTATTTGCTCGATTAATCCCCCCCTTTTTAAAGTTTATTTATTTATTTTGAGAGTGACAGAGACAGTGTGAGTGGGGGAGGGGCAGAGAGAGAGGAACAGAGAATCCCACCCGGGCTCTGAGCTTCCACCACGGAGCCCAACAAGAGGCTTGAACTCGTGAAACCGGGAGATCGTGACCTGAGCCAAAACCCAGGAGTCCGACGCTCCACCAACTGAGCCACCCAGATGCACCCCCCCCCCCCATCAATTCCTTCTAATCCCTCAGATTGCAGCTTCGCATTACCTCCTGCAGGAAGCTGTCCCTGACCCCTGAGTGCTACGATCCCAGAGCACCTGGCACTTCCGTGACGTGTTCCTTATCGTACTGTGTTGTAATTGTCTGCTTATGTCTTTGCAAGCCACCTTAGCCTAGAGCTTTGCCCAGGTGCCTAGAACTTAGAGGAATTCAGTAAATACTGCAGAATAAATGAATGAACAAATGTCTGACGGAGGTTTTGCTAGCCCCATTTGCAGAGCACTTATGCGGCGTGCCGGGAGTCAGACACAGAACAGAACAGAGCTGAGGTTTAAATGTAGGCCTATCAAATCTAAGTCCAGAGCTCTTTACAGTGTCTCATAAGGCCTGACCTAGGCCTGGATGTTCAGACGAGTATAACAGAAATGTGCCCTTCAGACAGAGTATACCCTCACCTACCTAATTAATTAAAGAAAAGTCTGGAAGAAAACACACTAATAGGAAATCATGATGATCTCTGAGAAGATGGAGGGGGTTAAGAGAACTGTGGTGATGTTCAAAGGGGCCTCGAACCGTACCTGTAATGTCTCTTTTTCATAAGGAGAATGTATTTAGGTATTACTTGTATAGCTAAAAATTAACTTAAAAAATGAGCCCTACCAAAAAAAAAAAAAAAAAAAAAAAAAAAAAAAAAGCACTACCAGAGGATTTTCTGTACTACACTCCCTAGTTGATGAAGTTTTCCATTACAGGATTTGGAAATTAGCATTTGACGTTTTACTTTACTGCCTATTCAAAAAAGAAAAAAGGAAAGAAAAGAAAACAAGTAAAAGACTCTGGCCCCAATTTTTAAAAATGCTTACCATTACACTCAGTACTAAAACTAATTGAATTGAGAAGATGGACTGTGGCAAGCCAAGTGTGGCAGTGACTAGACTACTTAATTTGTTAGTTTCTTCCAATTTATGGCTCCTCGTCATAGACGATTTATCTTTGATGCTCTTTCTCTTTTTGTGTTTATTTCTAGTCATAAAGCATCTGGTCTGCATAATTAAGGGGAGCTGAGAAAATATAATTAGCCAAACAGGCAGGAAGTACATGGCAAATCTTCTTCATGACAGAAATGTAGCCCCAGACCATATTCCTTCCCGGCTGAAGACCTTAGTTTTTTTTTTTTGACTCCCCTGGGGACTGTGAAGGCAGAAATTGCTCCCTTCCCCCGAAAACGGTCTTGCATCGCGCCCTCTGGTGGTTGGTCTGTTTAAAAACCTACCTGCACAAGCGGCTGCTTCACCCTCCGGCCCCGTTCCGGATTCTGGATGCATGTAGAAAAATCCATAGTTGTTGGCTCAGGAACGCGCCTCGAGGATGTACATGAGCATGGCTTACGGTGCAGTTCAAGGAAAAGAGGGCCACAGGAAGAACTCAAAGCGACAATAGTGGCAGCTTCTAAATAAACGTGAAACCCCCAACAGGTGTATACCATACCATCCTCTAGAAAGGACAGAGTGATTATGCAAAGACACACATCCAGACTTGGGCACCCTTTGGACTCGTCCCACACCAGGACCACACAGTTTAGTGTTCATACTTGGAACAGACTGCATGTTTGGGGCATAATTGTTGTTGCCATCATAGGGCTATAATAGGCCGTCATAGCCACCAGGGTGTGGACAAATTCATATGTAAGGATATATGTGGAGCCTGAAGACTGGAGTATTTCTAAGTAATCCTAAGTCTTAAACTACCCCTTGGATGCATTTTGTCAAATGGCAAAGAAGGCTGATCTGAAACAACAACAGAACACAAAACAAAGTGCCCCAACAGCCCTGACTGTAATCTGTGGCTGCACAGGAGGCCCATGTGAGAAGAACAGCTCATATTTCATTGCCCCATTTGCTGAGTAAAGTACTGGTAAGGCACACGGCCCCTGGAGTCGAAGCATCTGGGTTGAAAGCCAAGAGGCCACCCTCCCCTGCGCGTCCCTTGGGGAAGTTGCCCAGTCTCTCCTCTTTTGGCTTCCTCGCTCGAACAGTGCAGCGGTGCGTGCTGTGTAGGCACTGGTGAGGATTCGGTGAGTTAGCATAAGGGAGTAAGAGCTTAGGACGGAGCTACGCACAGGCAGGCTGAGTGGCCGGTAACTGTTACTCTTCATTTTCACTGCACTAGCTCTCCCATCCATCATCCCTCTGGGTCCCAGGGTTGTGTCGCACGTTTGCCCACAAATACCTGCCATGATCTTGGTTCTCTTGTGGCCCTGCCTGCAGTATCTCGCCACCACCTCCAGGGCCGACCATCACACTACAGCGGACATCACTTGGGTTGATGGCTTGACTCACCACTACCCGCTCTCCTCTAACTTCTATGGTCCTAGTTGACCTATGTGACCCTGGCCCCCTCCTTGGGTGGGTCATTTGGGGATTGTCCCTTGACCTGGGCTATGCCAAGCAGTATCTGTCTTCTGTGAATCTGGAAAGTGTAATCAACAGGCTATTGCTGGAGCCAAGGCATGCTCGTAAGAATGTTCTAGAGAGAAGGTTTCACGAGCTTCTGCGATGATCACATCTCCAACCACACACCTGCTTCAACTTCTGAGTCAGCTGCTGTCCTTTAAGAGTTCAGGGGTGGATGCCTGCCCTTCAGAGCCCCTCTCCCCATTGCTACCCCTGATCCTCAGTGAGGATTTCTGCCTCAAGGTACAAAGTTCGCTACCACTCCCTTTAAGTGGCAGGTGCAAAGAGCCTGTCCGATGATTCTTTCCACGCTGAAAGTAGATGTTTTGCTTGTAAAGCTGGAGCAGGCAGAAGAGCTACCATCTGGAGAAGAATGGAGAACATTTGTAAAATGAGCGTATCTCCCATTTTCTATGGCATTGGGCTTTAAAAAATGTCACAGATGGCTTCACTAGATGATTACGGGCAATGTGCAGAGATCCAAACATGTCTGGGTTTTTGGTTTTTTTTTTTGGTTTTTTTTTTTTTGCCTCTTGAGTGCCACATTGCAGGACTAGGCATGAGACAAAATGGTATAAAGAAAAAAACACTGGCTTTGCGGTCTAGGTAAACTCAGGTTCAAAAGCTTGTGCCCTAACGTGTGTTCTTATGACACCTGACCCTGCTTCGACTGAAGTCAAATGGCTTTCCTGGGCCATGGCTTTCCATTCCCATGTTAATCACTGTGGTCTGTTATCTCACAACCTCCTAAGCAGGAGCCAGTACAGATCTTGTCACTGCTGTACTTCAAAATAGCAGTGGCTCCCCACCACTCCCCAAATGAGGGAGAGACTCCTCACCTTGAGGTTCAAGGACTGTCATGATATTATCCTGAACAACTTTTTTTTTTAAAGTAGGCTCCACACCCAATGGGGCTTGAACTCATGACCCAGAGACCAAGAGTCACATGCTCTACCAACTGAGCCAGCCAGGCACCCCCTGTCCTGCACAACTTCTAAGCTGTTCTTGCGGGCATTGCATTGTTCAGATGCTGCTATGGCAGGCTCAACAAATATAAAAAAGAAAAACCTGTGAGGACCAGTGTAAGGAACCGAGCCCCAGGAGTGGGGCTGACTGGTGACAGGTTGCTAGGCAACCATGCAGCGATGAAAGCAGCCTGGGCTGAGCCAGATGATGCCAGAGGCCAATGAAAACTCCTGCATTCTTTGATTTATATTTTAGTTGGAAAGATCCACCGATTTAGGGTGCTATCTGATAGAATTTTGTAAAGCCATTTGCCTCTGGTGCTGAATATATTGAGGCTCAAGAAATTTCCCCCTCTTTGGTGTTGAAAAAAACCTATAAACTCCTTTTGTTTTTATGGAGGAACGTGTGGGGTAGTTGGTGGGTATAGAGTGGGAGACATTTTCTAAGTAGCAAAAAAGAAAACTAGAATGAAAGTAATTATTCTGCTTTTCAGAACAAGTTGCCTTTATTTCATGATGGTTGCCTAGAGACTTTGTTTATATGTATTTACAAAGAAATAAATGCTGAACACAGGCTTAGAAATCCAAATGAAAACCATGCCACTCTCAGCTCTGAGCTGAGATGCTGCGTGATTGGTCTATGAAGCTAAGCGACCACGTTTGCCTTGCATGCTTCTATTTCTATCTTTTCAGTCCGCTGAAGAAGAAAAGTTATAGACACACGCACTCATGCACACACATACATATATATACACACAAACATATGTATATATACACATATCTTACAGGAATTTGAAGCAACTTGGAGTTCTTCCTTAATAAGCTGTTTTTTAAAAATCACCATAAACAATGCTGCCAACAATTAGAAATGCTTGCAAACAGTCCCAGCACCTAAGCACAATTAGTTTCGGGAGGAGCACAACACCCAACCTCGGGGTGGCTGATAAACCAATTTCTGCTTGTCATCTGCCTTGGCCCAGCTCAGCTGCTCAGGAGATGAAGGCCAAGGAGATGGGCAGCAACCAGCATAGGCTCCAGATTTGGCATCTGTGCATCAAATGACTCATAGGTCAAAACCAGATTTTTCAAGCCCTTGCCTGCTCTGGCTGAAAAAGTCCCAATTTCCCTGTGCCTCACATCCTGTTCTGTTTTCATGCAAAGGAACATCAAAAGAAATGCACATTGATTGATTTCCCTGTTTTCTCCCCCCTAGTTCTAAGAAGATTCTCTTTTTCTCTCTCATAAGCCTGCAGTTAATTTAGCATTTGAAATGTGAGTTTCTAAAGCAAATTCCCGTGAATGCTGCATAGCCATGTTTGGTTTTGCTGTTCTCTTGAAATCCCCTTCTGGTTTTCGTTAATATTAAGAAAAAAAAAAAGAAAAGAAAAGAAAAGAAAGACAGATGGGGACAAGGAGAAGGGATTTTCCAATGTGTTTCCAAAACAGCCACTGCTAGACAAACATAAACAAGACAAGATATTCTAGCATCACAGTGACAGCTTTCTAGGCACCAAAAAACAAGTCATGTTACAATAACTTTAAGAAAGATTGCTGACAACATCATCATTGCCTTTACTTCCTACAGAAGTCAGAATTTTCCAGAACCATAAGCTTTTCTGTGCCTTTAACGATGGTGGAAGTTCAATCCTCATGAGATGCTTGTCAATATTTCCAGGAGAGAGGAAGTGCCACATGACTTTAAATGTCAAGCTTATGACCACCAAGATCTGTGATCTTGTACCGTGTGCCTGGACTATAGTATGCTCACTCACTCATTCATTCCTTCATTCACTCCATATTTACAATTAGCAATGAAGATGACAGACAGGATTCCTGTTCTAATAGATTTTATAGCGTGGGAGGTAATGGGAGAATGTAGACAGACATTGAATAAGTACTTACAAGTGCTTTTAGTTAGGGGTGCTCTATATAATAGAGCTAATCGAGTATAGGAGTGTGTGGAGATGCTGAGATATGGCCACCAGCTTTTCCCCTTAGCCCTCTAAGCACTCGCCACTCCAAGAGATGGGGTCTATTTTCCCTCTTCCTGATCTGGCCCTGTGATTTGCTTTGATCAGTAGAATGTGGCAGAAGGGGAAGACAGCAGGGGACTTCCAAGCATAGTCCTTAAGGTTCCCTTGCAGCGTTTCTCACCCTCTTGGAAGCCAAACACCATGTTAAGAAGTCCAGCTGGAGAAATCTTGTGGGGAGAGAGTGGCCATCCCAGCTGAAGTGCCAGACATGTGAGTGAGGCCATCTTGGATCCCCCAGCCTCAGGCAGACTAGTCCAGCCATTGCTACGTGGAACAGAAATGAACTTCCCTACAAAGCCCAACTCCGTCACAGATCTGTGAACAGATGAAGGATGGTTGTTCTAAGTCACTACACTTTGAGGAGGCTTGTTATGCAGCAATAGATAACTGAGACAGGGTCAAGGAAGTTTTCTGGAGAAAGTTCTGATTAAGCTAAGATTGGAAGAGTGGGTACAATTCAACTCTTCAGGAAGGGAATGGTGTTTGAGGCAGGCAGAGCAGCATGCGAAGACCCCAATGGGAGAAGCATGGGAGAATCAGAAGAAGCCCTGTACGGTCAGCATTTAAGGAACCGAGGGGAGGGTACTGAGCATTGAGGCTGGAGGTGTAGACAAGGGCCAGACCATACAACGTGCGTAAGTTACAAAAGAATATGCATGATGCTTCTCTTTGTCCTATATGGTTAGCTCAGCAAAAATGAAAGTAATATCTTTGCCCAGAGGAGGAAAGTCCATCCCATGGACCTTGCTGGCTCCAAAGACAGCAAAGACGCAAAGACACATTGCTCATTACAAGTAAGGTCTGAGGAGAAAGGAAAGATTCATTTACCCAAAAAATATCTGTTGAGTACCAGTCACCTTCATCATAGGAAAAAGAACTCACAGTGCATGCCTGCATATAAAAAGCCACATTTCAGAGGTCTGTACATACACACACGCTCCAAAATCTGGAGGGGGCTGAATGGCAGGCAAACCCGTGTCGTCACTTAATTTCACTAAGTGAAAGGCAAGTCACTTAATTTCACTAAGCTTCACCTATCATATTGGAATAATGACAGTCCTTTTACAGGATCATTGGGAGTGTTAAATGAGAAAAATATAGGGAAAGCACCTAATTAAATATAGTAAAACCTTGGTTTGTGAGCTTAATTAGTTCTGGAAACGTGCTTGTAAAGCACTAGTGTATCAAAGAGAATTTCCATAAGAAATCATGGAAACGCAGATGATTCGTTCCACAACCCACAAATATTCATGTAAAAATGATTACAATACTGTAATAGAATATGAAATAATAAAAAAGAAAAATACAAAGAAAAATAAACAAATTAACTTGCACTTATCTTTGAAAACCTTCGTGGCTGGTGTGAGGGAGACAGAAAGAGGAGGGTTATTGTGTAGGACGACTTTCACTATCACTAACGGAATCACTGCTACCTATTGGTTCAATGGAATCTTTTTCTTTTCATGCAACTTTAACAAGGAACCCATCCCATGACACTTGCTTTTGTCTCCTTTTGAGGATTTCGCGGAAATGTGACATCGCATTGTCGTTAGATTCGTCGCTCGCACTGCTACAGACTTATTCGGGTGGTGCTTTTCTACAAAATTTTGCACTGTTCCCCACATTTTACACGTCTCCCTAATCTCATTTGAAGTGAGGGATTCCTCCGCCCTTTTCTCCTCCTCCTCCGCAGATGAGATGCAGACGTAGACTTGTTATAAAATCTTGCAATTTTGGCGACTCGAATACCTCGGTTGTACTTCTCGGTGATTTCCTTCTTAACTTCCACCATAATCATCTCCTTCTTTTTACCACCTTTCTTTTCAACCTTTTTCTGCATGGAGGCCATTGTATATGCTCACATGGATGTTGACTACAAGCGAGTATTCATAAACTCTTATCATATACTGTATTTAATGTAACTGGCAATAAGGCAGCAGACAAAAGGGTCTATATCTATCTGCAAGCAGCTTGACCTAGAATGAAGCAAAGCCTTCCTAGGCTTACTCTTGTGTGGAAAGGCAAAGGACTGTCCATAGGTGCTTTGAAGTGACAAAAAATACACTGGTGCCAGCTGTGGGCACCTTCCAACATTCTGAAAAATCACTGATTTCTGCCAAACACCACAGCCCGAGACTGAGCATCTGAGCATGGGAGATGATCACCCCAATCCCGCGACAAAGAGAGAGAGAGAGAAACCATTGTCTCAGTTGTGATCATATGACGTTCAGCATCACGTGCTACTTACATTGCAAGACATCACCTGTTTATCTAGTTAAAATTTAGTAGAAATGTTTGCTAGTCTTGTGGAACACTCACAGAACAAGTTACTTGTAACCCAAGGTTTTACTGTACAGGATAAGTACTCAAAAATTATAGAAAATTAAAAGAGAAAATATTGCATAGATACACTACAGAGCAAGGCAAGGCATATCTAGTTACACAGCAGAAGTAGGATTCAATCATTTAAGACAATATAAAATTGCCATTCTTTTGCCTTCTTTATTTTATTTATTAGGACATCCATTTCTGCCAACGGATATGGACTACCATGAAAAAAATTTGCAGTTTATTTATTTTTTTTAATTTTTTTTAAAACGTTTATTTATTTTTGAGACAGAGAGAGACAGAGCATAAATGGGGGAGGGTCAGAGAGAGAGGGAAACACAGAATCTGAAACAGGCTCCAGGCTCCGAGCTGTCAGCACAGAGCCCGACGCGGGGCTCAAACTCACGGACCACGAGATCATGACCTGAGCCGAAGTCAGCCTCTTAACCGACTGAGCCACCCAGGCGCCCCAAAATTTGCAGTTTAAATGTTGTCAGCAGAACTTCCTGCTGATCCTTTCCCACTCTCAGAGACGTAATAGGTAATCAATAACACATCTTTTGATCCTGTTTGGTACAGTGATGTTCAAATGTGCAACAACGAATATAAACGAATAGTACCTGCTGCTTATTATGTGCCAGGCACGTTGCATAATACGGTAATTTAACTTCCCCAGCAATCTCCACTGATAGGTACTAATTTCCCCATTTTGCAGATGAAGAAGGCAGATGTCAGAGACATTACTGACTTTCCCGTCACCATGTCTCACAACCAGAAAATGCCAGACTCTGAACACAAACCCAGGTGTGCCTGACTCAAAGCCCATGCTCTTTGCCCCAGGTCAGCCCATATGCTTTTCGGACCCCCATGTTTAGACGCCCTGTCACTTCTGAAGGAAGTTGTCCTAATTGAAAAGCATCTCACAAAGATCTTCAGTGTCTCTTCAAGGATCAACCTAAATCAGTGGCTATGTTTTTTAACGTTTATTTATTTTTGAGACAGAGAGAGACAGAGCATGAACGGGGGAGGGTCAGAGAGAGAGGGAGACACAGAATCTGAAACAGGCTCCGGGCTCCGAGCAGTCAGCACAGAGCCCGATGCGGGGCTCGAACTCACCGGCCGCGAGATCGTGACCTGAGCCGAAGTCGGACGCTTAACCGACTGAGCCACCCAGGCGCCCCAGTGGCTATGTTTTTAAAGCAACAGACACATACTAAAGCAGGTGAACCCAAGGAAAGCAGATCATTTCTTGGGAGACGTAGCACAGTGAGCCACTACAGTCAACATACTGGAGACAGTGATTGCGAAGAAGCCAAGATGGCATCTCCCAGTAATGACCACCATGTTTTTGTCTGCTTTCTTTCTAAATTTACTAATCTATTTAAGGCCTGTCAGATTGTTTCAGTGTCAGTAGAGATTATCTCTAAGAGCCATGTTAGCTCCAGGATTCTATGATGTCACAAATTCTGCCATGTTGGATTCTCAGAACGGTTCTTCGGAAAGGTGCAGATGACTCTGAGCAGAACTCTGATTCCTCTAATTTCAGGTACAGGCTCCCGCATATCTAAGAATAAACACCCTCTAAGACAGACTGAATGACTTCTTCCAAGAAAGGAAGGAAGGAAATAAACATTTATTAAATTTGGGGATTTTTGCCAGGAAATAGGCTAAGAATCCTTCCTTATGTTATCAAGCCTAAATCCGGCAAGCCAATCTATCAAGGTGAAATTCTACCTGAAAGCGGTTTAAGAAAAATTTCATCTTCATCAGTGCTACCTGTGTGTGGCAGAATAACAGTGCCAAAGGTGGGTAGATTCCACTCACCTGTGCATCAAAATACTTAACTGGCTTGAGATGTGATGTGCAAAGAACTGAGAAAATTCTAAGAAAGAGCTAGGTAAACGGAAGAGAACATTTTGGTGCGGTGGTGAGACATCCAGAGGCAAACCGTCGAGACTAAGACATCTAGCCATAACGGGGGTGGAAGGGTATGTGCCCATGAGCTTTGTGGGGACACCAGAAAGGTGGATAAAACCAGGAGATAGGACACCAGACCTTACATTCAAGAAGCATCCAGAAGAAGTGGCTGCAGTTTTCCTATCAGGAGCCTGAACCTCTTTAATATGAATAAGAAATAATGGCATTGATAGTTTCCTTTCTGAACATTGAGGACAAGTAGGAAATTACATTGTGTGCAATGCAAAGGTTAGGCATACATAATTCAGGCCTAAAATTAATCCTGAAGCCAAAAAGCTACAGGGAAGTGGAACAAAAGGAATCGGAGCCTCTGGGACACCAAAGAGGGCTCTTGGAGAGGAGAGGGCAGTTGCCTGAAATAGTCAACAGATGGAGCTGGGGGGCTGCGAACCCCTCCGATTTCAGCGGGCAGCGGGGGACTTTTGCGCAGGGAGCTGGGCTTCCCGCTGGCGGCGGGAGTCAGTGCTTCAGGCGCACGCTGATCAAAGATACGCGCCCGCCACACGCAGTCCTGGGATCGCGGTCAGAGAAATACGATTCCAGCCTGAGGAAAGCGTGAGCCGCTGACGGCACAGTGAAGTGTGCAGGTCCTGCGGAGGCTCTGACGCAGCCCGAGGACCAAGCCAGCCCTTTCTGTACCTCTAGTCCTTGAGGATCTGGGTCACGGAGAACCAGAGGCGGGACCTCGAGAGGTACTGGCTTTGGAACCCACAGGAAATCTCTTCCTTCTATTTTATTTATTTACTTATATGCCTCTTATTTATAAATGATCTCATCCGGCCAGAATCGGCACTTTCTCTAACAAAGAAAATTTTTTTTGTCCATAAATGGAAATAAAAATCAGCTAGGAATATCCCCATTGCTGTGCCTGACATAACTGGAGCGAACGAGGGCCTTGGAGGGCCGCCTAAAATTGGTGGTAGGGCTATAGCTCCTGGGGAGGGGAACCGCCGCTCTTCCCTTATGAGGAGGCAGGGCTGAAGCTCCAAGAAAATGAGAACCAGCTCTGCCTGGTTTGACTCATCATTTTGTCCACCGGCCACAGTGCCCGGCGCGCAGTAGGTGCTGAATACTTTACCGTTCATTGGATGAACGAACAAATGAATGACTTAAAGCCATTGTGGTCTTGGAAGCAAGATAAGAAGACTTTGAGCCTCACGGATCTATATTTAAATTCTGGCTCCTAAATCCTGTCAGTGACAATGTACTGGGCAAGTTATTTGACCTCCTCTGGCCACTAGTTCTTCAACAATAATGTGCCATATTCGTTGCTATATTCTCAGTGCCTGGAAAGTAATAGATGCTCAATAAATACTCTGTGTAAATGGGACATTTTGCATCAGCTTTCTTGTTTGTAAAAGAGGTACCAAGACATCTACCCAGGAGAATTAACTGTTAAGAAGATCAAACGTGATAATATATTTAAAGTTCCTGGCTCACAAAAAGTGTTGAACAAATATATGGTGACTATTATTTTTGTTGGCCGACATCCCCACTGCCCTCTGTTCCAGTAATCCAGGTAGTTCTCAGATGTGAAGCTGGGACCCAACGCTATGGACTTCTCCCAGGAAGTAGCTGTCTGTGCTATGCCTTCTCTCTCCTACTCACCTTCTAAGCATCTGAGCTTGCACTCAGTTATTCAAGCGATGTCCTGACTGGGGAGGCTGTGATCAGAGAACATTATCCACTTTAGCTCAGGCTGAAATTCCAGCTGACAACAGAAACAAAGGCAGTCTCAGTGCTCAGTCAGTAAGAAGGCAAATTACTTCCTGGGAGTCAGGCCTCTTTCCAACCATAGCCCGTACGAGGCCCACAAAAAGAACATGGCAGTCTAAGCTCATCCCTCTGAAAGATGCAACAGACCAAACTCCAGGTTTCAGAGGGCTTCCTGGTTTGCAAGATTCTCCCCGAAGCTAATCCTGGCATTGGCTTCCTTGAATTTTCCTTTGGGAAAGATACCAATGGGAATTTCCACCTCAGGATTGGACAATCGTGACTTCAGATCTACAGAGGAAGTTTCAAGGGAAATCTAAATTTCAGGACTATCTGGAAGCTCCCAAGAAGCAGACATCTGTAACTCTAGAGCTTTGTAAGATGAGCCAGGACAATTTTCTTTCCAGAGTGCTTAAAGGCAGCCTTGCCTGGAGAATTTCTAAAGAGTCATTCGATTTCATGTTTCAGTAAGATGATGACACAGAGAAAACCCAACAGCAACGCAATTACTTGAAGATCGTTCTTCTGTTTAGGGGGAATGGATTGGAAACATCTTTTAAGGAAGAGGTAATGATGATAACACTGCATTTGTGTAGCGTTTTGACATTTCTTATCAATTTTGAATTTATATTGCCTGCTTTGATCTTTAAAACAATTCTGTAAATTAGGTAGACCAGGTACTTCTAGTCCCACAATACAGATGGGAAAACTGACATTTAGAAAGTCTAGTGGATTATCCAGACTTGCATTTAATTAGAGGCAGACCTGAAATATGCTTCTGCCTACAATGCTTTTCAATGGACCACCCAGCCTCCCAGCTGGGTTTGGACTAAGTGGAAGAAGAAAAAACCAGTATGATAGCAACTTCCCATAACAGGAACAAATAGATTATTGTAGTTCAAATCGTCCTTATTAGGAAATGCTCCTTCCTAATGTTTTCCAAAAAACTAAAAAATTATATCCCATAGAAGTTAAACCTGAATCACTTTCCTTTCAACTTCCAATAATTAGTTTCAAATATGTGACCACTATTTCCCATGAATTTGTCTTCTGAAATACATATGAAGGAATGCCACTTTAGGAGAACAGTTTTCTCTAAAAAACATATGAAAAGTTGTCTTCTATAATTTGAAACAATTGGGCCCATGATTGACTCTTGGAATGGTTGAGGGGCCCTTCCTTTCCAAAATATGTTTCCTAAATTCCATACATGTATACTTGGCTGTAAGCTTTGACACATGTGGGATGAATTTAGCTTTAATTGACTTGATTATTTGAATGAATTATCAGCTGGGTAATTTGCAAAGTCAAGTTATAATCACATACTTTTACTCAGAAATAATAACTCTCACAAAGTCACCTTCCTCACTTTTGTTTCTCAAGAGACTTTTTAAAGAAGTTGACAGTAGGAGAACTCCTTCTGTTGGATTAATCGCGTTTGTATATATGGAAGGCTTATGGGCTTTGATGCTAAATGTCACTAGTTAGACCTAATTTTGATGGTAAATGTCACTAGTTCTTTCATTCATTCATTCATTCATCTAAAAAATCATTCTACCTTATATGCCAACTATTGCTATCGGGGCATACATGATGGTAAGTTAAACTTGCGGTTCTCGCCCTTGTGGAACTTACAGTCTCGTGGCTTTATTTGCTGTGTGTCCTTAGGCAAGTTACAGTACTTCTCTGAGCTCCACTTCAAACTGTAAATTATATGATAATGGATACTAAAATACTGAAATGAGTGAAGATATCTTCTTCACAAGACGGTGGTGAAAAATAATTTAAATAGCATAAAGCACCTGATTCTTGGCCAGTGGTCAAGTAAATACTGGTGTTTGCCCAATTTAATTAAATCAAGGCCAGCAGCAGAGGCAGTAGAATCCCTGATGGCCTCTGTCTGGATAAAATGCCTGGAATGTGGGTTTTACCCTCAAAATTCTACTCACTGAAACAGCTCTCTCGGGGACCTCCCATAACTGGTGATCTCAGCTGGCCTTTTTCACGCAAGATCCTCTCCCAGCTCTTGGCAGAGCACTTATGTCAGTGGTCTTGACCTCCTGCAAGAGCCCCTCTGTCCTGGCTTTCCTGGTTCCACCCGCTCTCTCTGAGTGTTCTTTCTTTCTTCCTGCATTCCAGCTCAGTGCCCACCTCGCCCTTCTCCTCTTCCTGTTCATGAGGACCATTTCAGTGCACATGTCACCCACATCCTCTTCACCGGCCGTGACCTTTCTTCTTGCTCCGGTCCCATGGGTCCGACATCCAGCTGGCCTGCAGCTGAACAATTTCCAGAATTGATTCTGTCATCTTCTCAGAGGGGACTCCTCACCTCACCTTTCTATTTCTATTCATGATGCCACTTACATTCCCAGCCATGCCAACTGGAAAACTGGGAATCTTTGTGGGCCTTCCCTGTCCCTCAGTTTTCACATTCAAGCAATGATCAAATGCTGTCGATTTGACCACGTCTCCTGAATCTGCTGTCCTTGTCTTTCCCGTCACCCTTGTGCAGGCTCATACCTCTTACGCAGACTATAGCAACAGCCTCTACGTGGGCCCCTGCTCTGTCTCTCTCCACCCCTTCTCACTTCTTGCTACCAGGCTCACCTCGGTTCCTAAAACGCACCGCTGATCACTTTGCCTCCTTGCTCAAAACCCATCAGTCTCTCCCCAGAGCATACAAAGTAATGTCCTAATGCCTCAGTCTGGCACCTTGGCAACTCTTCAGAATCTGATTTCAGCTGACATTTGTCTTATTTCTTTGGGGACCTCTAACCTCCTCCCCACACTCCTGTAATTTACAGTCCAGTGAGGGAGGTCAACACTACTCGATCGTCACAGGAGTGCACCTATGAATCATGATGGGGGCTCTGAATGGCAAAAGAGGGTACCATCAGATCCTAAAACTGAGAGCCCGGTTTGGCACATTCAAGGAGCTGATAAAAGGTTGGAGAGACGTGAACAGAGCAGGGAGTGCGCGGGACATGACTGGGAGGAGGCAAAGCTGTCCACTCGGGGCTTTAGGGAGGCCCTCGGGTCAATTTTGTTCTTTATCCTAAGAGCAATGGAAAGCCATTGGATGGTTTTAAATGTGGGGAGGATCAAGCTTGTATTTTTAAAAGCCGATCTTGTGGCCTGTAAGCTCCTTGAGAAGGAGGACCTTGCCTTTAGCTCCTGGTAGCCCCTGGAGGGCCGGGAACAGGGTCTTCTAAGACAAGCGCACCACAAGGAGCTGCTAAACGACTCCCTGGGAAGAGGAGGAAGGAAGGAGGGGACATGAAAGAAGAAGATATTGGGATAGCCAGCTAAATTGACCAGAAAGAGGTGAAAGCCATTTGGTATTCAAGTTGCAGGTGTAAAATAGCGAGCTACTTTTACGCAAACGTTGTTAGTGTGGGCCGTCATTTCACTGCTGCACCACAGGTTGGCAGAAACCCTGCTGGAATCTGGTCTTGGAATTGCCTTCAGAGGGGTTTATCCATTACATGTCACAAATCTCATTGCTTTACTGGTCAAACTTGGTACACACTCTATGTTTTCATGCCCCTCCCTCTTGCCTATATGTTCTTTTTATACTCCTCTTTATATAGTTTTCTTGGATTATAAATTATATGCCTCTTCATATTGTTTAACTTGGATTATAAACTTCTAGAAGACAGAGACCAGATCTTTGAAATAAACTCTAATAAGGAAGGCAGCTATTCGGGAGCTGGATGCCCTACAGGGCTTCTCCTGTTAACTGCGAAGGTGAAGGGTGTGAGTGGGGAGGGCATGAGGGGTTGATGAGTTGAACGGGGGACCAGGCACAGGGCAGGGGAGCTTCCTTCAAAATATATACTAATGTGGGAGGGAGACACCTGGGTGGCTCAGTCGGTCAAGCATCTGACTTCGGCTCAGGTCATGATCTCACGGTTCGTGACTTCAAGCCCCACATCAGGCTCTCTGCTGTCTCGTGGAGCCCCCTTCAGATCATCTGTCTCCCTTTCTCTGCCCCTCCCTGCCTTGAGTGCCCATGCTCTCTCTCTCTACCTCAAAAATAAACATTGGAGCACCTGGGTGGCTCAGTCAGTTGAACGTCCGACTTCAGCTCGGTCATGATCTCGTGGTCCGTGAGTTCGAGCCCCGCATCAGGCTCTGTGCTGACAGCTCAGAGCCTGGAGCTTGCTTCACATTCTGGGTCTCTCTCTCTCTCTCTCTCTGCCCCTCCCCCTCTCATGCTCTGTCTGTTTGTCTCCCTCTCTCAAAAATAAGTAAACATTAAAAAAATAATAAATAAATGAACATTTAGAAAAATATATATATATATTAATGTGGAAAAATAGCTTTCATGAGTAGAATGTTGAGTAGTGGTTCAAGCGTGGACTCTGGAATCAGAATGCCTGCATTTAAATGCAGACCCTATTACTTACTAGCTGAGGGGCCTTGGGCAAGTGATTTAAACTCTGTGCCTTGGTTTTTTCATCTGTAAAATGGGCTGATAATACTACCTATCTCATAGGCACTTAAATATTAGATAGTACTTAAAGATTAAGTATGGAAGGTGCCCAGAACAGGCCTGGCCCAAGGGGAACATTCAGTACTTCTCAGCTGGTTTTTCTATTACTGTTGATAAGCAAGAAGGTGCCCGTGTTTGTGCTTCATCCAATTTTAAGATCCTTTTCTGAAAGATTTGAAATTGCAGTCATGAAGTTTGATGCACATTTTTCATTTATTCTTCTACAGACTTTATTTTGATGGTCCACAGAAACGTAATTAGCATTGTGCAAATATTTTGGTTAGGACTAAAAGCTGCCTGCAACATTTAGCACAAAGAACAAAACCTGAGTCATCACATTTTGAAAGCTGAATGTGAGAGCTCTGTGGTAACTCCTCTAACAAATGAGAGATTTTGAATAAACAGTAATTATGCAGCAAAAAATTAAGTAACAGCTGTGGGGAGTATGGAAGCAGACAGAGGCTGGAGGTTTGTGTAAGTGAAGGATGTAACCTGGTGAAATAATTTACTATCTGGAACAACTGAAATGCCAACTCTATACCTATCACTTGAGTGGGAAATTTAAGGGACGAAAATACTTCCATTTCATCTTGGAACATTTATTGCCACAATGTTTACTTTTCAAAAGTAGGTGTGATGTTAGCCAGCTGTGGTTTACTGGTATAATGCACAGTGATGGTAAAACACATGTATATTTATTTGATATGGTCAGAATTTCCAGTCATTTCCTAGCCTGAGTATGGCAGCAAGTTTCCATTTCTTCATTGTTTTTATTTAACAGCAATTTTTGAAAGGATTTCAGCACTTCAAGTAAATGAGGAAAGAACAAAGAGCTCAAGAGGGGGAGAGAGAAGAGAGACAAAGAGAGTAGGCAAATGGTAAGAGATGAGAAAAACAGAGTTGAGGCCAAGAAGTGTAAAAATTAAGCAAAAATCTTGCGTCTATCTCTCTACAGTGAGTTTTGGCTGAAATCTCTCTGTATTAAAAACTTGCCCAGCAAGGCATCAAGATGGCCTCCGGCCGGAGACTGAATCATCTTTGCATGACATCTACATGCCCTACTTGTGCGAGTCCTCAGGGAACAGGGCAGAACTTCCATTCCAGATCCAAGAGGATGGTGTGGCAACCTTTCCCATCCATGTGCCTAAGGATCCTGACGTGGAAAGAGATGATACCACCTTCCCCCGCACAGCTCATTCTAGTTATTCATACTCCTAGAACTGGGAAGCTCATAATCTACTCCTGTCTAACTGCTGTTTGTAGAAATACATTTGTCAGAGCCTACCAGAGCCATAGACAGTGTGAAGAACAAAGAGGGTGTCCAGTGGGGGAGAGTCCTAGAAATCCCCCAAATGAGGAGATTGTAAGTAGGTTTGTTTCATGACTCCTTTTCTATAGGAACCTGCCCC
Organism: Panthera uncia; assembly: GCF_023721935.1. Classification (NCBI taxonomy): domain Eukaryota; kingdom Metazoa; phylum Chordata; class Mammalia; order Carnivora; family Felidae; genus Panthera; species Panthera uncia. The sequence goes on along the minus strand of NC_064812.1, from coordinate 42,242,391 downwards.
ACGTATGCATCCCTAGTATTGGACAACTCCAAAGAAAATGTCCCCTCACCCCTCACTCATCTACCAAGAATTCAAACAGGAAATGATGGAAGATCCTTCCACACTGTCCCAGTTCGTACTCAACTATTGTTTTTTTATTATCTGGCTTGACAAATTAAAAAAAAAAAAGTGTACAGATAAATGAATGAATGAATAAGTAGTTTTCATTTCCCCTCCAGCTTAAGTTGCAGTAGAATCGAATGGCGAGATGTATGTCTGTGGAGTGTAGGGCTGTGACACTGCATTTCTTCTGAGATAAGCCATATGATAGTGTTTTGTTTTTTTGCACCATTTTGGAGATGGATAAAAACAATGCTAAAATTTCCAGAAGAGTTAGAAACAGAATGTCCATGCTCAGCCCTTTGCTCTATTTTATAAATCAACCCCAGGGTTGAAATTTTGACTGAAATTGCCTTATTCACAGAGAAGAATCTCCATGCCTATTTGGCATAAGAGATAAAGAAGAAGAAAAAAGAACTACATTATTCTCTATCTTGGTTCAATTTTCCCAGTTCAAAGCCAGAGACTGGTAGCTCAGGTAGAAGGGGTATGTGGGGCCAAACTTGTACCTCCTGAACACTCAACACATTAACTGAAGGGTGTTTGCACTGAGCTGTCATTAGGTCAAGCAGGAACCGTTACCACAGACCAGGCTGGGAGGAAGGGTGGGTTTGATTTATTCGCTGTTTACAGAGCAAAAACAAGCTGAGCAAAACTAAGGCAGACTTATGGGTTCTTGGCCAGCCAGGATCATGTGCCTGTCATATTTACTCATCTCATATTCCTGAGATTGCACTAAAGTTTACACAGTACAGAGTGTTTTAAATGTTTTCCCTGAAGTAATAAGCTGTAGACATTCTTAGCTACCAGTGTATTTAGATAGCAGACTTCAAATGTAAGTACAAGAGAAACATCAGGCAATTGGTTTTTCAATGAGAAGAAAATTGTGATTAGCAACAGATAAAATCGTGCCTGTTGTTCTTTAAAAAATTTCTTTCTTTGGTATTCTACAGTTTCACTAAAATGTGTGAGGGTGGGTTTAATGTTATTTATAGTGTTTGCAAATGGTTGTGTTTCTTGAATCTACAGATTTGTATCTTTCATCAATTTTGTAAAATTCTCTACCATTATCTATTCAAATATTCCCTTTCCTCCATTTTCTCAATGTTTTCTTTCTGTGACTCCGATTAGGTTTGTGTGAGGCATCTCCTTTTGTCCTTCATGTCTTTTAATGTTTTTGTATTTGTCATCCCTTCATCTTTCTGGACTGACTTAGGATGATTTCCTCAGATCAGTCTCCTAGTTCACTAATTCTCTTTTTGTCAGCGACTTATCTATTTTTCACATGCCCATTCAGTTTTTAAAAATATATGTATTCCACAGTTTTAAATTTTTGAAAAAAGTTTTGTTTTTAAATATAGAATCATAATAAATTGCAAAAATAGTACAGAGAGTTCATGTATACCCACTTTTGGCTTGCCCCAATGGTGACCTAATTACAGTGCATTATTGAAGCCAAAAAATTGATTTGTACAATATTTTCAACTACACTACGATTATAGAAGTCTTTGTCTTTATTCTATGACTTTTATCACCAGTGTAGATCCATATAACCAGTGCCGCAATTAACATGCAGAACTCTTCCATCAACACAATAGAACACTCTCCCGCTGGCTTTTTACCGTCACGCTGCTTACACCTTGTCTTAACTCTGGATAACCACTGATCTGTTCTCCCTCTCTATACTTTTGTCATTTTGAGAGTTTTCTCCAATTTGTAACCCTTTGAGATTGGCTTTTTTCCATTCAGTGTAATGCCTTTAAGATCCATCCAAATTGTGTGTCTCAATTGCTTATTTAGAGAGTTCTTCATGTATTAGAGATATAAGTCCCTTATTAGATATGTGATATGCACATATTTTCACCCCCAATAAGTTTTAGCTTTTATTGCCATATTTGTCATTTCTAAAAGTTCTGTTTGGCTTCAGTTTTCAAGGTCTGCCTGATCTTTTTTCAGTGACACTTGTACTTTTTCCATGTAAGACCTTCTTTTATAAATTTAATCCTTTAAATTCTTTTTAAAAATCATTTCTGTTCAAGAATTACAGTATTTACAGTTCTAATTCTACCTTCTGTACTATACACATAACTTTTGGTGACTCTTTTTCATAGTATTGTTTCCTCATATGTTTTACAGTTTTAGATTATGAACTTGCCTTCACTGGCATTTAATCTCTGGGAATCCCTACAGAGACCTTGCTAACGGGATGTTCTTCAAGAAAGGTTTTGCATTTGCTTTTGTAAGTCACTCCAAAAGCACCACAGCTAAGCACTACTTTTTATGCTATTATCTGAACTTAGAGTTTCCTACATCTTGCCCATGACATGAATTTGAACATCAGATAGTGACGTGGCTATAAGTCCTCAGAGATATCTATCTATCTTTCCATTTTAAAAATCCCTATTTGTAAATCCTTCATCTTGGCATCCTGTTGTGGCTTCAGTTCCAACTTCCTGTCTCTAGGGCTTACGGCTTTATCTCCTGTTCCTACACAGGGATTCGTATCCAAACCCCTTCCCGGCAGCCGCTAAACTTTCAGGTCTCCTGTTGACCTCACTGAGTTTCATTTCCCTCGTTACTTTTGATTTCTCAAAATCTGGTGATTTCTCTTACTTTTTTGTGAGCTCACTTCTTCACTAGAAATGGATTTCACTTAAAAATAGCATATTTAAAAATATTTATTATATTTTATCCAGGGTTTCTCATGTGTAACAGTGAAAGAGTTTTCCAACTATCTGGAGGAGTATTTTCCCCATTAGCTGCTCATAACAAATTTTACAAAGCCATCTACTGGCTCTTTTAGTAAAACAATGCTAGTATTTACGATGGAGACATGCCTCTGCGTGACCTTGGAAATAAACATTGCTTGAGAGTGCAATTATGAGGTTCTAGCTCTCAACATAAATGTCACATCTGCAGAGAAGACTTCCTTAATCAACTCCCAGCTCAAATCACATCTACTTCTTGCTGTCGTTCAGCTTCTTCAAAGCACTCACACTATCTAATTTTTTTTTGGTTCTTAAGATATATTTATTATAAATCTATTCCGGCTGGAATATAAGTTCATGAGGTTGACCATCAGGTCAGTACACAAGGATAGAAAATAAGCTTACGCATGTAAACAGTCACCAAGATATTGGTGATGTGGACACACGGAGTGTGGCATAGGTGGCCAGGGACACACAAATGGAATGTAATTTCAGGGAAGAAAATGGAAATTTAGTAAAATAGTATCCCATTTGAAAGGAGAATAAACATAAAACAAAAAACAAGAGAATGATTGCCTTCATAGGCTCTAGAAAAAATGTGTGAGAGCGAGAATTTGGCAGTGTTTCTCCAGCTCTGGTCAAGGTTGAGGAGATCTAGTCTGGGGCATAGAAGAGTTATTTCCCGCACTTCCTGTGGCCCACATGAAAATGCAATTGGGAGCATCTCTTTGATCTGATTTCACAGACCAATAGCAAGCGACCATCTGATTAAAAGCGTCCAGGTGTCATGCCAGTGTTCTGCATGGCAGACGTGGGCATTTTGACCTCTGAGAAGGATTACCCTCCTTGTAACTAATGAGCAGGCATTTTAGTTTATCCATAAGTTTCCTGTGAGGTCTGTAAGCAGATCAGTCCCAATCAGCCCAGTGCAACATCAAGTTCAATGTCAGTCAAGCTGAAGATCAGGGCAACAAACCAGCCTCCAAGACCTGTTCTTCCCCAGAGCTCATACCTGGGCTGGCAACATCAGATGGCCCAAGGAGCTTTTAAAAATATTGATTCCTGGTCACCACCCCAGACTTTCTTGATTCAGAATGGGTATGAGGTAGGGAGAAGGAGAAAAGAATCTGTGTTTTCAACAAGCTCTTCTGATTCTTATGCAGCAGACTTGGGAAACACTGCCCTAGATCATTTTCTTTTTCATCCCTTTTTAACTAGAATATACATCTTTTTTTTTTTTCATCCCTACCCCAGAATAATGACTCTGATTGCAGAGGACTTAATTGAGTTTAACGCAATCTCCAGTACTGTAGTCTTAATCATCCCACAGGTAATTGCAATTCGAAATAAGATCTTCTCGGTGCAAACAAATCTCTGGAGCATTAGGGTCTCCTCGTTCTTTGGAGTAAGGAGGAAGATCAAGTTCAGCTCTAGTGCTCTTTCACCCACCCTTCTGCAACCCTCTCCTATGTCTGGTGTTTCCTGCTCACCCAAGCCACAAAAATGTGTGTTCCAAGGTGCTGTCTACAGCTGTGGGTCACCGGCTGTCTCCGTGCATCTGTGCATGATTTCAGTTGCCCTTGAGGATTCCCTAGGAGACAGATACAGTGTTTCACTCAGGATCCTGTGCCTCTTCTGGTTGCTCTTTCTGCAGGAAGCACCCACTTCTCCCCGTGGGCCTTAGAGTGCTATGATTCAGGATTCCTGTTATTTGAGTGGGGGTCAGGGGAGAAGGGATTTTGATATCTTAACTTTTGCTAACTATTATTCAAGTAGGAAAAGAGAAAGGAATTAACGGGATGGAAAGACTGAACAAGAAATCAAATACGGCTTTCATGCAAGAAACAGTTAATACGTTTCTTAGAACGGCTGCTTTGGAGAACACTTTTCTCCACATTAACTTCCTTCCTGGAATTCACCTACTGATAGGCTTTAATTCTATCTTGAAATAAGCAAAGTGGAAAGACAATGAGAAGCATAGGTTATGGACAACCCAGAGGACCCGAGTGTTTGCCATAAAATCTCTTACCCCAAGATCAGGGTTAGGATTAGAAAGTATAATTCTCAGCATTAAATTTCATTATCATTTAAATGTGAGGTTTGTAGCAACCGCTCCCTGGGCTACAAAGAATCAATTCCATTCTTCAGTTTTATTCAACAGGTATTCGTTGGCTGTCTAATTTGTGCAAAGTAGTTTTGATGATAAAGCCTGCAGATTTCACAAGAGCTAGGACTATCTTGAGAGTGTTATCTATACACTGTGACAGTGAAGTCTAGGAACTTGCATGACAGCTCATATCAGCTCAAGTCACATGTACTTGATGACCAAGTTGATGTGTCTGGCATTCTGCAGGGCTTCACAATGGCATTCCTTGGGCTTGTGATGGGTCACCACTAAGTACTTTCTCTTAGTGCCTCTGATAAAAGTTATAGAAGGCCACAGTGCAGTAAATTGTGAAAGGACTGTATGATTCCTTCACAGAGAAGCTTGCACTGCCATTGAAAGAGGAGTCATGTTCATTCGACAGGCTTTCACCTGCCAGGTATTTGCAGCTGAGCACTTTCATGTATAGAAGGGCCATCTTGCATGAAGTTAGCAACAGATTTTTCAAATATTCTCTGTTGAACTGGCACCTTTCTTTTTTTTATTTTTTAAATGTTTATTCTTATTTTTGAGAGAGAGACAGAGAGAGACAGAGAGAGACAGACAGACAGAGCACAAGTGGGGCAGGGACAGAGAGAGAGGGAGACACAGAATCCGAAGCAGGCTCCAGGCTCTGAGCTGTCAGCACAGAGCCCGATGTGGGGCTCGAACTCACAAACCGCAAGATCATGACCTGGGCCGAGGTCAGACACTCAACCGACTGAGCCATCTACAAGCCCCATGAACTGGCACCTTTCAAGGTATACCGAATATCTTCCCTTAAATATATTCTGATATGGCACCAATTATATTCTTTTTTTTTTTAAGTTTATTTATTTATTTTGAGAGAGAGGGAGAAAGAGAGAGAGAGAGAGAAAAAAAAATCCCAAGCAGGCTCTGCACCAGCAGCACAGAGCCCCACACGGACCTGGAACTCACGAACCATGAGATCATGACCTGAGCTGAAACCAAGAGTCAGAAGTTTAACCAACTGAGCCACTCAGGCAGTGGCACCACTGGCATCAAGTGTTTTCTATTTTCAGAAAAAAATTCAGCATTTAAACATCCCATTAGAGAGAGTGTGGGGGGTAGTTGGAAGTGAAGAGTCGAAGCTACTATTTCTCTTTTCCTCTTAGTTCCAAAAGCATCACGAGCAAATGCATAATGATCCATCACTCGGCACTGCATTGGACATATTACAAATATGCATATCTATGTATCTGTTGACACAAATTGAACACAATTTCAGAATCTCTAAAGGCAAGAAAGAGATTTTATTCAAGCCCAAGTTAGGACAGCCACCCGGGATATACAGTCTTCACGAAGAAGAGAGTGCTCCTGTAAACGAACATCTGGTCATATGCAGCTTTTACATAATTTATATAAAAGTTACAAAGAACATAGAACATTTGACAAAGACATTTCAGAAAGTTGCAGACCTTATCTTAAATTTGGAGTATATGCAAGGCTGTATGACTTTAATCTCCTGGGAACCAGGGAAGTTTCTTACTTTTTCTTACCTTTTGTGTTCAGACTGCTCCTTTTGGTAATTCCTTTTGGTAATTTTCTTCAACGAAGCAGATGTACAATGTGTGCTCAGGGCAGAAACAGAGCCCACACTTTGAGATTTTGCCAAGGCATTTTGACCTTGGTAAATGTTAGAGTATAGCTTCCCCGGGAGCTCAGGAGCAGGGGCCAGGAACATAAAAAGTTAAAAATGTCCTTTATCAGTTCTATATCTATTCAGAAAAAGCCTCTGAACTCTAACATATCTCAACCTGGCTGATATATGAAAGAAGAGGACCTACAAAGATTTTACAAATGAAAAGGACTACGTGGCAATATATGTAAAGGCGATATTCAAAAGTGTTGCACCCATGTGACCAGGAGACCTGTCAGACCAATCACATACTGGTGGATGCAGCCTTAGCTGTAATCCTGGATTATATGGGCTCCAGATGGAGAAATGTGTGGAGATCAAGTTGGGAAGGTGAAATGTTCTGGGTGCATCAAAGTAGACTCTTGGAAAGAACAGGCCTCGAATTGGGTGGTGCATAATGAGAATATGTCTTGGCAAAGTGTTGAACAGAGGCTGTTTCATGAAGAAGTGAGTGCAAGGGAAGATGAGGGGGTGGGTGACCAGGGTGTTAAACAAGGTATTACTGGAATATAAAGAACTGGAGAAAACTGTATTCATTGGATCTCCTCTCAGGGAAAGAACTATGTATGTTTGGAAGAAATATTATGATAAGCTTCTTGGGGTAGGGAGGAGAGATTGTACGCATGTTTATGTTCAAGTAACGATGTAATGATTATCTTCATGTTCTGTTAAACTTCCTATTTAGCTGCAGGGCCTTTATTTTGCTAATTGGGCATGGCCCTCTTTGTTCTTCATACCCATCCAACCCCATTCCGGAGCTCAGCCACCCTAAATAAATGTTGAACAAACATCTAGAGGATATTGGTGTGAATATGAGAACCTGTCCAGAATGCCACGGCCAAGGTCAGGGAGCTCTGCCCAAAGTCAGGGAGCTCAGATGGTATGTGGGCAAGCAGGAGGGTTGTCTGTGGAAAAGAGAACTAAACACAATGAAGAGAGAGAGACGTGGGCATCATGGCTTGCTAGAGAGAGCACAATACTTGCAATCAAAATACCTGGGCTCCAGTCGAGCTCTGTCACTAACTACCCATATAATCGTAAGCAATTGGTTGACTTTTTATTCATCTTAATGTCATTGGGGATTAGAATAGTGCTACAGGGCCTGGAGACACATAAATATTTATTGACTATATGAGCAAATGAATGACAGCTTCAACTTCCAGTTTCTTCAACTGCAAGATAGAAATAAATAAATAAAACTTCTTACATTAGGGTCCTTTCTTTCTTCCTTAGACTGAAGGAGAGAATGCATATATAAATGCTTTGGAAACCATAAAGGACCCTCTAAACTCCAATGATTTTATAGTCAGACTAGTTATAATGGTAGGTCAAGAGGTATAAAATCTGCCTATTATTAATGTTGAATTAATGTTGTATCTAAGTTGATAGGGATTCTAGAGTTCTGGATCCCCTGCTTTGAAGTAAGAGGACACATGCCCTGCATCCCCAAAGTTGGGGATCACTGAATCAGTGTCCTGGAGAGTTCTACAGTTCAGGCTACCTCCTGTCTTTCTCCTTTACTCCTCACTTCCTCCTTTACTTTCTCCTTTGCTCCTTACTTCCTACACTTCATTTCTGACACTTCTGGTCACCAAATGGGTGGGATTTTTATTCCCACACCAAGCAATTCTCCAGGACAGTAACGGGATGTCCTACAATTTAACTCAATTGTGACCCTACATACCTGGAGATACTGTCCGATCCTGCAGCTTAAGGGCTCAGTCCCCCAAGATTGCCTCCACCCCAGTTCAGATGCCAACCTCAAGTCCAGATTGTCACCTGTGCTTCTGACTGATTGGCTACAAATTAGAGGTTCCCATGACCCCCCCTCCTTGGGTTCAATCAATTCGCTGGAGCAGCTCACAGAACTCAGAGAAACACTTATGTTTGCTAGTTGATTAAGGGATCTGATAAAGGATACAGATGAACAGCCAGACGGAGAGATACATACAGCAATGTCTGGGGGAGTCCTGAGCACAAAAGCTTCTGTCCCTGTAGAGTTGGGTGTGCCACTCTTCCAGTATGTGGTTCACCAACCTGGAAGCTCTCCAAACTCCAGATTCTTTGAATGTTTATGGAGGTTTCATGGCATAGGCATGATCAATCATTATCTCCATTTTCAGCTCCTCTTCCCTCTCAAGACAATGTGGAGCTGAACATTCCAGACTTCTAATCATGGCTTGGTCTTTCTGGTGACCAGCCTCCATTCAGGAGGCCAGGCAGAGTCACCTCAGAACAAAAGAAGCCCTATATCAGGAACCAAAGGCAGAGACCAAATATCAGAACAAGAGATGCTCCTAGTGTTTTTATCACTGAGGATATTACAAGGGCTCAGGAGCTCTGTGCCAGTAACTGGGGACAGAGACCAATATATATATATTTTCTATTATCTCACACTCTGAAACCATGACCAATATTTTGCTAATTTGTGGCAAAATGGGGGAAAATAAGGATGCTGTAATCTATTTTTAATAAAGCTATTTACATGAAAATGTGAGGAACATCTTTTTTTCTGAAATTATCTTCTTCCTTATTTTGGTATCAAATAGTCCTTTAAAAATGAGATTAAGGCAGTAGTAAATATTTATGTGGACTGTCCTTATCTAGCAAATCATAAGATGGCAATTCTATGTCACTGCCTCAATATCTCATTCATTTTACTCCCTGAAATTTTGTTCATGCATAAGAACCTTAAGTTCAGCGACTACTCCCCCCAAGAGAGTTCTGGAAGGACACACAGGAATTTGGGGTTCTTGCATCAGTGCCATTTTCCGGTCCTTCAACCCACTAAAATTTAGCAGTTATAGATTTAAAAATTCTATAGGTAAAAATAAACCAGGAGAAGCTTTTTTGGAATGTTGTTCTAATGAAACAGTGAGATACAAAAAAACCCTTGTTTTTGGAGTCTTTGTTGAGGCTTTTAACAAAATAAATGACTAAAAATTTACACTTAAGCCAAATGGAAGCAGTAGCTGAAATATGAATAGATAAAATTATTTATGACCATTTCAGCATTGGCTTAATTGCCAGGGAAATGAGATGCCTGTTTTAACTTGACTGTTTTGGCATTTTCCACCTCTCTGCTTTTTTCCAAGATAACCTTTTAAAGACTGGTGTTGACCAGATTGGTGTAGGTTTTGACCAGATTGGGATCAAATTACATTTTGACTTTGATATCTGAGTCAATCCACAAATCAAGACTGAAGCATAAAAGAGGCCATTAAGAATTTGCAGATAGAGTTACCTTTTATTGTTCGTAACAGTTTTCAATTAAATTTAGTACATGGAGAGAAGTTCTAGAAGTGTTTGTTTGCATCATCCTCAAACACTTGTCCTCAAATTGTCCTCAAATCATTTTTAGAGCATTCTGTTATTTCCAACTCTTACGCCTCCTAATTCTCCTTTATGGTAGTTTGTCTTTTCATGTGGTTTGCAATCCTTGATTATGAACTCATCCCTAGAAAGGTTGTGTGTTTTGTTTTCCTCTCCTGAGAGACCCTATGACCTGGGGGTTGTGAATCATCTCTGTAGAGCAATTTGACATTTGCACCTTCTAAAGCCCTAGGGTTTTCAGTGTTCTATACCACTTCTTCATTTCATTTCTCAGTTTGGGATTCTGGTGCCACACACGTAGTATAGATGGGTTATGATGTGCGTGTGCATGCTGACCTCAATTTTCAATTTTCCTTAATTGACTTTTACCACTTTGAAACTCCAGATAACAAGCTCAAAGCTTTCTTAGGATGCCTTGTGAATTTCCACTCATTATTTTTTTAATGTTTATTTATTATTGAGAGAGAGAGAAAGAGAGAGAGAGAGCAGGGGAGGGGCAGAGAGAGAGGGAGACACAGAATCCGAAGTGGGCTCCAGGCTCCGAGCTGTCAGCACAGAGTCTGACATGAGGCTTGAACAACCCATGAACCATGAGATCATGATCTGAGCCAAAGTCAGACGCTTAGCCCCTTCACTTGTTATTTTTATATAATCTTTTGTCACGATTGAGCTAGCATTTATTGAGTGCTTACTCTGTGCTAGAGCTTCTGCAGACACTATTCTACAAGGACCTCTCTACTCTCTCCACTGGGCAAATATCAGTAAGTTCCATCCATTTCTTGTGTTTCTCCTTATCAGTACCTGAAGGGCATATTTACTTTAGGCAATTATAAGCATAACAAAAGGATTTCCTGAGAATGGCTGAACCTGCATTTTGGAATTATATATGTACCCTAATAGTCTTCTTGTATGGTATATAATATCACTCTAATATCCACTTATTTCCCATCAGGATTTAGGGGAAACCAGCAGTCACTGGAACCAGATGTCATACTATTTGAGTTCAGGTCGTCCTTTTTGTTGTAGCTGTTCCTAGTCTATCTGGGACCCTATTTCCATGACCTGTGCTGTTTCATCTAGATTCACTTCGGACTGATCATTTTAGCATTGGAGTGTATGTATGTAATTTGCAGAGAGTTTTTAGTTTTTCTCACAGCAATTGCTCAAAATTCAGTACTAAAGTACATCATATGACTTGCCATTTTCCCAAACTTACCGTTCCTCTCCTCAAGGAATTCCTCTGACCAGAATTTCTCTGTCTGGAACCCCACTTTAACCCTTCTGTCTGAGAAACTCCTATGTGCCTTTCTCCAGACCCAGTTCAAACGCCTCCTCAATTGTGATGCCCACCCTTAGCCTCCCAGCTAATCCATTCTTCCTCTGTGCTCCCAAATCACCTTCTGCATAATCATGAATAATTATTTGTACATATGTTTATTTCTCTCATCAAATATGAGCCCCTTGAAATGAGGGGGAGTGTTTATTATTATTATTATTATTTTTGTCTTTAGCAAACAAGAGTTCCTGGCACATAACAGGTGATGAAGAAATGATTGGGAAGTCAATGAATAAAGGTTAAAGGCTTTTTGTTTATTTATTTAATATAATTTATTGGCAAATTGGTTAACATAAAGGGTGTAAAGTGTGCTCTTGGTTTTTGGGGTAGATTCCCATGGTTCATCGCTTACATACAACACCCAGTGCTCATCCCAACAAGTGCCCTCCTCACTGCCCATCACCCATTTCCCCTCTTGCTACCTCCCCCCATCCACCCTCCATTTGTTCTCTGTATTTAAAAGTCTCTTATGGTTTGAAAGGCTTTTTATTTAATCAACTGTATTTTTATCCTTGGGTAATTTCCATCTTTTTTTTTTTTTTTTTTTTTTTTGAGAGAGAGAGAGAGCACGTGTGCAAGTGAAGGAGAGGGGCAGAGGAGAGAGAAAGAGAATCTTAAGCAGGATCCACACTCAGCTCAGAGCCTGACTCCGGGCTCAATCCCATGACCCTGGGATCATGACCTAAGCCTCAGTCGCTCAACGAACTGAGCCACCCAAGTGCCCCTCCATCCTTTTTTTGCTGTTATGCAAATACGTGTAATGTAGGAAATACCAAGGACGTGTCTGTTCTACCACGTCACTGCTAATGACTTTTGCAAAATGTTTATGAATGCCTTCTACAAAACCACCTTCTGAAACTGTGGTGGAGAAAGTTTTATACAACTTATCCATCTGGATGAAGGTCCCAGTGTGGCTGTTTTATAATCTCATGTTCATGACCTGTGGGTAAACTCCTAAGAACTTACGTGATCCCAGCCAAAGCCAGGAGCAGCCACATTAGAACCTCTGGGTTATACGCATCATCCCTGGAAACACTGGACTCTGGCTGCACTTCCAGTTGTAAATACCTAATCACGTCAAAAATGTGTAAAGTTCCAAGACCAAGGCACTGCACACAGCTCTTTCCAGTACATGGGTCACAGCTGCAAAGCTGTCAAAATGGCAGAACAGTGGCCTGGAACTCTGCCCTCCAGAGGTCCAGGGCATGTGGGCAGACTCACAGAAACAGATGGCTAGACATGGAAGAAAGGCTAGATTTTGATTTTTTGCTTTATGAATTCAGCAAATTGGGCACAGCAGCAATAGTCAGATTCTATCTGGTTCACTCCCAGCAAACCAGACTCTTGTGGATCTGCAAGGCTTCACGTGGCTCCATTTCTTTTCCAAGATGATCTTACCTTGCAAATGGGCTTTCATCCTGATCAGGTAAAGAGAAAAGCTGGTGGCTTGGCAGGATAATTCTTGCCTGTAAGAATATGAATCAGGGCTCCACATTTTCCGGACATTTATCTTTGTTTTGGATCATTTGAGGCTGAATCCACACCTTGGCCACTCATCCCTCCACTGTTCTATCTTTCCTTGATAAGAAGAGAGTAAGAAGTAGACGGGCTATGAGTTATGTTGTTAGCACGAAGGGCCTTTCCACATTGTTTTTTCTCTTTTTACAGTTTATCTTACATTCCCAGTCATCCAGCAGAATTGTAAACTGGTAGTTTGAAGGGGCTGGTACAGCTCTTCTCTCAGATATTCCTTATGCCTCTGACAGGATGCTTCTTGGCCATGGGACTGACCATCGAGAAAGACAATACAGCCTGTGGGATGTGGCTGGTTTGGGAGGTTTTTGAGTCTTGACGCTGTGATTTGGTGTTATGTGTTCTTGTCCTCTCTCAACCTAAGTTATTGAATTTGCGAATGGGGCTAATAAAGCATTCGATTCAGGTTGACAGTAGGCTAGGAGAGCACTGCCACCGTGTCAGCAAGGACAAGGTGTAGCTGCCACACTGCCAAGACCCAGCACCCCCTAAAGTGACTTAGCTAAGAAGGCAGTCCCGGAAGGGCAGCCTAAATTGTGCCCAAAAGGCACAGAGGTGACCCAGGCTGATGTTCCATCAAGCTGTTGGAGCAGCGGGTAGGGGGACCCCTCCCTCAGTGGCTACTCGGGAAACAGGAGGAAGTAATGTGCAGGTGCTGAGATGATGGCTCCCATTTCGGACCTGACATTCAGGATTTCTGTGACTATCAGCAAGTTATTTCATGTTTTTAAGCTTCATTTTCTTCATCTGCAAATTGAAACAATAAAATCTATTTGGAGAGTTGCTGAGAAGCTTAAAGTAATGGAGTGAATGCATGACAAGAGTTTAGCAATGGGCTTAATATGTAGCAAGTGCCTAAAAATGGTAGCTCAAAGCAAACAAGTAGCTGGAAGACAGCAGAGTTTGGGGAGATGGATCCATTCCTGGTAGAATCCCTGCCCATAAGAGGACAGATGAGAGGGACAGGCTCTCTCTTTGCGATGGGTACTAGTGAGAGCCAACAAGCCCAGCCTAGCCATTGGGGCACGGGCTCAGGCTCTGTTCTCAAGGTGGCCGTGCTGTTGGATGCAATTAGGATGTGGATATCAGGCTTCATCCGGAAATTCTCAGACACCTGTCTCTTGTACTATGTGACAGGATGCCTGAGGCTTTGAAAGGGAGAGTATTATGCTGGTTGGCCTGTCGGAGTCTCCATGATGCATCCCCACCACCCACCCCTCCAGTTCTCAGGGTGAGTTTCCTGTTTAAGTGTTTAGGTGGGGACTGAATGCGACTTTCGAGAATTGACTTAGAGCTTGGGGGAACCAGGAGGCAGCTGACACTTCCCCTAGTCGCTCACAACTTGTGTTGACTGAAAAATACTGCCATATAAGTCTCTCCATGACCTGACTTCTCCCCATGTTTTTAGCCAGGCTCTTCTTCACAATTTAAGCTTTGATGATATCCCCATTTATACCATGCTGATTTATGCCTCCATATCTTTGTTCTTCCCAAACCTTCAGCCTGCAATGCTTTTCCTGCATTTCTTCATCTGACAGCTTTCAACATTCCTCAAGGCTCAGCTGAGTAATCACTTCCTCCAGGATGCCTTCCCTGAGTCCATGGGATAAAAATAGCAACCAATTAATTAGCACTTAACTGAGTACCAGACAAATGGAATAAGCATTCTATACTTTGCATCATGTAATACTTCAACAACTCTGAGGAAACAGATCCCTCAAAAAGTTGAGTGGCCTGCTCATGGTCTACCTTAGCAGCTAAGATACGTTGGAGCCTGGATTTTAAGTCATATGTGCTAAACCCAAAACTGATGGTTTCTAATGACTATGATAGGTTGCCTCCCTGCACGTACCTTCTTCAAAAATGGAATGGAAGTCATTCACCTCTCTGTTAACTCCTCCTAACAGAAGGAAATTCCCCCAGGACAAAAATTCTCTGGATCTAGCTCTTCATCTCATACCTGACATGCAGTGTTCATTCAGTAAAGGCTAAAGGCCATGTGAAATAAATCAAAGGGTACAAAATTTATTTTTTAAATGGTGGTGGAGAGAGAGACATGGGTTTGGAGGAGCTCCTCGTCTAGCAGGGAACAGGAAATGATCAACACGCAAGGTAATTCAATAGGAAAAAAGAAAATTGCTAAGACAAATTGGTGCTCAAAAGCTAGATTAGTGTATGGAAAAAAGCAAACCTTAATCCTTACCTCAAACTATATGCAAAAATTAATCCAACAGCGATCACAGATATCTCTGAACATAAAAGCTGAAAATATAAGGCTTCTAGAAGGAAACCTAAAAGAATATCTTTGCACCATGTGGTAGGCAAAGATTTCTCAAGACAAAAAAAAAAAAAAAAAAAAAACTCTAAATTATAAAAGAAATTATATTGGACTTAAGAAAAAATAATCATGGGGTGTCTGGGTGGCTCAGTTGGTTAAGCATCTGACTCTTGGTTTCAGCTCAGGTCATGATTTCACAGTTTCGTGAGTTCGAGCCCCACATAGGGCTGACAGCAGGGAACTCCCTGGGATTCTCTCTCTCCCTCTCTCTCTCTCTCTGCCCCTCCCTCGTTCACACATGCTCTCTCCCTCTCACTCTCTCCCTCAAAATAAATAAATAAACTTTTAAAAATTAAAAAATAAAAATAAGTAAATAATTCCTATAATTGAGTAAGGAAAATATAAAGATAAACAACCCAATAAAAAAATGGGCAAAAGACTTGACCAGGCACTTCACAGAGGAAGATTTGGAAAAGACTAATAAGTACAGGAAATACGATCAAGTTCATTAAATTAATTCAAACTAAAATCACAATGATTTCACATCCATGAGAATGGCTAAAAGGAAAAAACAAAACTGCTAATACTAAATGTTGACAAGAATGTGGAGCAAAGAACTAGACTCATACATACATTGCTGGCACAGCCATTTTGGAAAATTATTTGTCAATTTCTTATAAATTTAGATACTTGCATTATGATCCAGAAATTCCACTCTTGGGCATTTACCACAGACAAATGAAAACAAAACTCTATAAAACTACTTGTTTCTGGAAGCTTATTTGTTATAGCCCCAAACTGAAAACAGTTCAAATGTCCATCAGTAAGAGAATAGATAAACAAATTGTGGTGCATCCATTCAATGGAATACTACTCAGCAATAGAAAAGAAAGGACTGCTGTCACATATAACATGGATGAGTCTCAGAAACATTATTTTGACTGAAAGCAGCCAATCACAAAAGAGTACATTCTACATGATGCTATGTGTATGAAATTCTGATATAAGCAACACAAATCTATGATAATAAAAATTAGAGTAAGGGTTGCTATTGGTGTCAGGTTTGGGCTGAGAAAGGGTATGAGAAAACTTTCTGGAGTGATGGGAATGTTCTAGATCTCGATCAGGCTGACTACACAGGTATATTGATTTGTCAAAACTCAGAACTGCAGTCTTAAAAATCTATTTTTACAAACAGTTTTAGTTCAAAGGAAGAAATAGAACGACTGTGCTTTGTTCAGATCACACTTGAAATACTATGTTCAGTTTTGAACACATCTTAAAAACAATAAATCAAACTATGGGTTGCCAGGATGCAATGAGAAAGGTAAGGAATGGGGGAAGTGCAGGCCGGAGAGAAGACAAAGAGGGAGTGTTGTCCTATTTAATCATCGGGAGGAGAGTTGTGTGGTCGAATGCCTACATTTATTTACCGGGTCTCTAAAGGGCATAACCAGAACCAGGGGGTAAAAATTACAAAGAGGAAACATTTTCTAGACACCAGGAAATGAAGCTGCAAAGCAAAGCAAAGCTTGGACAGTCATCAGAAGGTCGCTGACAGAGCCTGGACAAAAGGTGGAGCAGCCTGGACCGCATGTGCTGTAGGGGTGGAGAAGACTGGAAGGGAGAGTGGATGTGAGAAAAAGCAGGAAGTAGACTGGGACATATGACACATGTGTTGTGTGTGTGTGTGTGTGTGTGTGTGTGTGTGTGAGATATACAAGGGAGAGCAGTGAATAGAAAATGACTCTCCCGTGTTTCCAAAGAAGACACCATTGATATTGGTATGTGTCATAGAATCTTATGAATCAGGAAATTGTGTTTAAAACATTAGACCTTAAAATTGTGCTATTGTGTCTGACTAAGCAATCAAAATGGATTTTAAAGAAAATGCGACCGAGTCACAGAGCTATTGGAGACAGGAACCAGAAGCCAAACCACCCACCTGCCTAACCTTTAAAGGCACCAAGATAAGCTGTTGTCCTTCAACCCCATCCTATCACCCCATTTCAATTTCCTGTGCTTACCCCATCTGAAAGTTTTCTTATTTATTTATTCTAAACTTTATATTGTATGTCTCAGTCCACTGGAATATAAACCTCTGAAGAGCAAGGATGTTGTGGTCTTAGTCACGGCTAGTGCCCCGGCTCCTAGAGTCCTGTGGGTCACAAGAAGGTGCTCCATCCAGAACTGAAGGTTGAGTGAAGTTCAAGCCAGAGCTGATTTGGGAATGGCTTACTCGTTGGTGATTGTGAATGGGAACCGCAGAAACACATGCCAGAATACTTCAGCCATTCGCAGAAGCTGTAGTGAGCATTTCAGATGTGTGTTTCTTTCAGTCCGACACTCATAATACCCCGATGGCACTTATGCCTTGTGCCAAGGCGAGTCCTCTTAGGCTCACATCTGCTCCAGCTGCTGTTTGCCCAGACAGGTTCCAGACACGGTTCCCTGCAGACGGCTGCAGCAAGCGCAGCCCCATATGCCCTTTAACTCTTGGGGCCCCTCGGCAGGTGCTGAGGCAAACCAGATAGCATGTGGCCCTGGTGTAAAGGCAGCATCCCCAGGGGCTTCGGCACCTGCCATCTGATGGGCAACGGCAAATCCTCCCTGAGAAGAGCAGCTGAGGGCAGAAGCCGTCCTCAGCGGTGAAGGATGAGTGCCTGGCTTGGGGGGAGGGGGCAGGGCAGCTGCTGGAAGGCAGCCGATGGGCTGGATGAGCCTATGGGGTGGAGATTTCTCACACCCCCTGCCACTCAGGGACATTTTTGGTGAGGGGAGGCCCTTTGCAGAGAGACCCAGGGGCTGGAGAAAGGACAGTGAGTAAGTAGCAAAGGGTCTTCTTCTGTGATGGGGTCTGTATCTTGTTCCCTGGCCATTTTGTTCTTCTTAATAAAAGAGGTAAAATTTTCATAGCATAAAGTTAATACTGTACAGTTCAGTGGCTTTTAGTAATTCACATGTTGTGCAACCATCAACCTTTATCTGGTTCTCAAACGTTTTCATCTCCTCTGAAGGAAATCCTGTCCCCATTAAACAGTTACACCCTCTTCCCAGCCCCCAGCTACCGCTAATCTGCTTTCTGTCTCTATGGAGCTACCCATTCTGGATATTTCCTATAAAGAGAATCAAACATCGTGCAACCTTTTGTCTCTGGCTTCTTTCACTAAGCATAACGTTTTTGACGTTCATCCATGATGTAGCGTGTGTCAAACTTCACCCCTCTTTAAGGCTGTGTAGTGTACCATTATATGGATGTATACGTACATAATCACATTGTGTTTATCTGTTCACTGATTGATGGGCATCGGGGTGTTTCCGCCTTTCATCTGTTGTGGTGAGTGCTGCTGTGATCGTTCGCGTACAAGCACATGTCTGAGCCCCTGTATTCAATTCTTTCGCGAGGATGCCTGGAAATGGAATTACTGCTCATCCATCGCCACGTGTGATTCTTTTTCCGATGCTCCCGTTTGAGCCCCCCTGACTCTCTCTGCCAATTGGCTGAAGGAGAAAACCAATCACCACTTTTAACTAAAGATCTACGGAAGGATTTAAGACACCCACCCGCATACATGGGGCTTGGTCAAAGCTAAGGAAGCTGGCGTCCAGGGAGATGGGAGGGGGCTGGCCTGAGTGTTCCCCTACGCCCCTCTTCTTTACAGTGAGGGTCTTAGCCTTACTGTGAACTCACTTAGATGGGTTAGGTGGATTTAGTTGTGGGCGAGACCTGTGTACCTATGTAAGTATGAGCCCTGGGGCCTCATTTAGGTACATATACGAAACCATTTCACAGGGACAAGCCAGCCCTTATTTTCGTTTTCCCTGTGGGAAGTCTTTCAGCCGGGTGTCTATTTATTTATATCGGTTACCATGTAAGCATTATTTGGAACAAATCTTGAAAATTAGAAAAACAGAAAAAAATAGGGTTCGGTACTAACCAAGCTGAGGGTCACGCCTCCGAATTAAAACATACCACCTGTACTGGGACAATCTGGGTTGGAGTCGGAGGCTTTCCGTTTGCCACCACGTGAATGCCGTGTAGGCTGAACTTGGGACCCTCTCACTGGGGCAGTTTTAAGACATTAAGTCACTGTTGGCTTTGAGCAGTACTCGTTCTAAGAAATGGATGTTTTTTTAAACAACAAATGTCCCAGAGTTCTGTCTGGGTACAGTTTTAGTTTGGAGATTAAGCACGTACCTGCGTCTATATGTTAGTGGGGGAAGAACCGGTGGTCAAAACTGAGACAGGAAATATCCATTTAAAGCGATGCGCACAGGGACATTCAGTGCATGAAAAAGATATCTGTGGGCGGCCAGGTCTTCTTCCCTCACGCCTGACCTTTTAACTCAATTGAAGAGCTGTTACTTCGATGGCCACAAAGGTGTCCCAGTGCCCCTGGGCAAGAGAGGCGTCTCACTTCCTGGGCGGTGGCAGCTTCTGTGGACACTCACAGCGCCCCTCCCCCCCCCAGCCACACCCTCACCCCCGCCCGAAGAACACCCCCCCCCCCCCCCCACCACCACCACCATCTGACTCACGTTTTCCACCGTGGAGGTCACTGACAATGGAGCAATTAAACAGGCAGACCTGCTGAGGTATTCAAGTTTCTGTCCATAAATCTGGTGGGAACCTTGCACGGGGCCTACTTTAATTACATTCTTTCAGAATCCCAAGGTCAACGCGAACAACCCTTTGGGAGCTGGCTTGCTATTTTGATTTTTAATTCTCCTCTTCATCAACCTGACAACGTGTTTTAGCTGGTGATGGCTCTCCTAAGAAAGCTGAATTTGCATCTTGGGGTTTCATGCATATTTTAATAATGTATGCAGAAGGAAAACTGCAAGGAGGCATCTAGAACTTTAGCACCCAGAATTTACAAAAAAAAAAAAAAAAAAAATAGCAAATGTTCCAAGGAAAAGCAAGATTTATATTCTACTGTTCCAAACAAAGTTTCTCTTTCCCTCTCATCTCCACAAAATAATCGCGTTCTCATAGCACCTAATAGTTGACAAGCCTCCTTCATTCACCCAGCACCATGCAGTGGAATCCTCTCCCAAACCTTATGATTAGAGTTAATGCCCACTTTACAGATGGAAGAACTAAGGATCAGGAGGAAGTAGAGCAGGGTCAACAACATGGACTCAGAAGTGAGCAGAGGTAGGATCGAATCCTGGCTGCACCCCTGTCAGGTTACTTGATCTCTCTTTGCTCAGTTTTCCCATCTGTAAAATGGACCCAATGAAGCCTTGGTAACGAGATTTTATGGTTGCTGAGAAGGATTAAATGAGTTTGTATATGTATTTAACTTAGCAAGGAGCATTCAAAAAGGGGTCCCTCGGCTCCCTCTGCTATGACAGGTTTTAAATCCTTTGGCTTCTCAGATTAAGTTCCTTTCTATCAGTGTGCATTAAAGTGAGGCTACAAAATAGGGGCCCCTGGGTGGCTCGGTTGAGCATCTGACTCTTGCTTTTGGCTCAGGTCACGATCCTGGGTTGTGGGATTGAGCCCTATGTCGGACTCCGTGCTGAGCATGGAACCTGCTTAGCTTAAGATTCTCTCTCTCTCTCTTTCTCTCTCATTCTCTCTCTCTCAAAAAAAAAAAAATTAAAATAACAACAACAACAAAAGTGAGGCTACAAAATGAAGCGCGTCTGATCACCCACAGTATACGCCATTCCATTGGAAAATCTTTATAAAATTCAGGTTTCTCTTCGCTAAAATGATACAGTAATTCCAATCTCATAGGCATAGAGATGTCATGAAGATAAAGCGAGGTAGCAATCACAGGGCCTGGCATGTGATATTTAGCGCATTTTGTTAAATACTACTATTATTACTAATTAACATAGTATTTAATGTCTATTATTATTTGTACTATTACTTAAGCCTTAAGATCTATACTAATTTTCTGACCGTTCAACCCTTATCAAGGAAAGGAAAAAAAATCAATCTTTACTTTTCATAAGAAGAGCTTATAAGCATAATTATTTTCCAACCATATCCATTTATTTTCCATTTTTAGACTTGACCATTGACTTACCTGTGCCATGCACGTTGAAAGCCATGTACTAAGGAGCAAAGTATCCTGGAATGGCATCAGGAGACCTATGTTCTAATCTGCAATCCAGCACTAATTTACTGTGTGACCTTGGGCAAGTCACTGGACCTTTTCTGTGCCTGTTTCTTCTTCGATTGAACAAGAGGATTAACCTAAGTCTCTTTTAGCATTAAGATGATGTTTCAAATCTCTCCCTATGTGTATTAGCTTTCCTTCATAACTATTTTTATTATTTAAAACCACTTTGTAGTTAGCTCAGCTGAACCTTTATTTTTATGTTCCTATGAGATAATGCACAGAGTTCTGCAGGAGGTTAACAGCAGAGACAGAATTCGGAAGCACAGACCTTGCCTTCTGTGGCCTTCTGCCTCTGGTTTAGCTCAGATATCATCCTTGCTTACCCATCTGAACCTAAAGAGCTCGCTGATCCTGAGGAAGTGCCGGAAGACGGTGGGGTGAGGTGTAACTCCATCTTCTCAGTTCTCAAGGACTCTCTTGTCACTCTTGTATCCCAATGTCTCTGTGTTACTTCAGACATTTTCCAAAAATGGCTCACAATTTCTCTTAACCTTACACACATATGATGAAAATGAAAAGGATTGTCAAATTCTGCCTGGCCTATAACAGTATGACATTTAACATTTTCAGGGCCTTTAAAATGCTTAAATTTGGAATCTGCAAAGTGTTTTTGCCCTGTGATTGAGAGTCTGAATTTCCCTTTATTACGTCATACCTAGATTTTCAGAAGCTTGCTGACTCTCTCATCTTTATGATATTAGCAAAGCCTGAAAAGCTTAACAAATGGCTCTTAAGATTTGAAGGAGTTAGGGTAAAAACAAAATTGTGTTTAGAGTAACAAATATGAATGTGTATTTTTATTTTTTTAAGTTTATTTATTTTGAAAGAGAGAGAGCGCACAAGTACAGGAGGGGCAGAGAGAGAGTTTCCCAAGCAGGCTCTGCACTGTCAGCACGGAGCCCGATGTGGGGCTCAAACTCACAAACCATGAAATCATGGCCTGAGCTGAAACCAAGAATCATATGCTGAACCGACTGAGCCACCCAGGTGCCCCATGAATATGTATTTTTACAAGTTCCTCCATAGGATTCTGTTTCATGGATTAATCTGAGAATCATTTCCTACTGACAACACAGAGAAATTGAAAACCTCATGCTCCAGAGCACAAAGTCAGCACAAAATGAGTGCATATATTAAAGTCTATCTCATTAAAGACAAATAAGTAAATGACGGGAAGGAGAGTGATAAGACAGTGGCTAGAAGAGAAGAAGCCATCAGGCTAAGGCTGTGGCTTCCTCTTTGCTTTTTCTGGGACAGAAGATGTCTGAATCCGCACGACGTGAAGAGGAGGGTGGGGAGGAGAGGAAGGGAGTAAACCTGGAGAAGGAAGGAGTGTGGAGCAGTGCACAGAGCAAAGAGCTAGGGGTCAGGAAGACCCCCACCTTGGATGAGTTGGGAGAATTACTTCACCTTTCTTGCCTGTTTTGCATCAGTTGAGTGGGGGCAGTGACCCCTATTTGAGTGGGCTGGTTTCAGCATTAGACTCTAGAGGAGAACGTAGGTAGCGTGTTCATGTTGTGCCAAACCTCTAGTAGGCACAGATAAGCTGGAGCTGTTGCTGTTGATGATTGATGGACAAGGGTCATCCTCAGGAGGCTGAAGGGAATGTTCAGGGCTGGCAGAGGGGCTCTCCTGGGGCAGGGGCAGGAGTGGGGGGCAGTCAGTTTCCCATCGAGAAAGGCAAGAGCAGGACAAGGACTGGTGCCAACACGAGGGAGGGAGTTGGACTTGAACAGAGCCCTCTCCGAGCCCCATTGCCCAGCTCGGCTGCTATCAGGTGACAGGTCATCGGCAGCCTGGTGCTGAAATGGAAAACCTTGTGGGCATTAGTCTCATTGTACTCTTGTCTGTTTCTTCCGTATTTCTTCTGTTCTTTAGAAAAATTCAGAATAAAAGGTAAAAACACGCATTTGAGGGTTTCGCATAGTAGTTGCAAATCCAGGTTTGTACCACTGCTGACCACAGTCTAGTGTTGTGCTAAATTCTGGTTCACTCCTGTGGCTGTTTTAGAACTTTAGCTTATTCTCAGAACATCCTGCCAGGGAGCAGTGTGTTGTTCATCACCAAAAGCACCAAAAGCCGTTGACTCCTTGGTCAATAAGGTAGAGCGCAGATAACATAGGGTGGCCAGGAGGGCATGGCTCAAACACTGGGGAATTTCTCAGAATGTCTTGGCTAATCAAGAGGACATGTGCCCTCTATCAAAGTGTTCCCTATTCTCTCTTGGTCTCTGAGCTCCCTACAGGCTGGGGAATGTGGTGGCCACAGAGTCTGTGAGGAGCGGATGAGCGATCTATGCCGTGTCTCTTACTTCCCGGGGCAGACGTGCAGCTCTGTGAAAACGCCCAGTGTGGTGGGCATGCTCCCAGCTGCCAACAGCCCAACCTGAAGTGCAACTGTGTACACTCGGGCCCAAGAAAAGGGAGCTTCCAAGGTCACTGACAAATGACAAAGATGTCTAATGGTGATCAAGGCATTTACAGGCCCCTCTGGCTTCACCCATCACCTCTGGTAAAATGGTGTGTGCACTGACCCCTTTCAGAAGAACAACTGGGCCTGTCATATCATTCCTTTGTCCCATTTCCTCTGTGTCCTATTTTAGAAAAGAGAATTGGATTCAGCCTTGATGACCCTCATATTTTTCCTTACGATGTCTGCTCTAGAGGTATTGTCCATTGTCAATTTAAGAGTTTAGGAGACTGTATTTAGATTTTTTTTTCATTTTGAGGGAGGGGAAATAAATCTTAGCAAGAGGTAATGTGACAGTAATATAGTAACAGGGTCCAACTGATTTAATTACTCACGGAAGTTTCCCACTGGTACCAGGAAGGGATTTGTACCAAACTCAGGGTGGGATGTGAGTCACCGTGAATCATGAACCACATAACCTCATAGAATTCCTCAGATTGGAATCACATCACCTTATCAACAGGAAAGGTGTCTGCCTCAGTCTCTGTTTCTCTCTCGACAGAGATTATATCCAGCTGCCAATCATCCCAGGTGGAGAAACACAGTCAGGCTGTAGATGGTCTAAAGTGGCAAATAATTTTAAGATGTCTGTTCCCTTTGCCTTCAAATATTGAGTGCTTTTTTGGGAGGGGCTGAGACTATCCTGTCAAAGGGCATTCAGACAGAGGAAATCTCTACAGCAAATGCTCTAAAGGGAGGATTAATTTAGCATGTGTGAGAAATAGTGTCAGTGTGGCCTCAGCAGAATGGATGGGAAGAGAAGGTACAAGGTGAGGTTATAGAGGTAGGTCAGGGGGCACTCCTGCCAGGGTAGGAGAGTGATTATGGTGGCGGGGGGGGAGGGGGGGGATGCGAGTAAGAGCAGGGAGAAGAGTAAGGTGATGATGGCAGTTCCAAAACAAGATAAAGGGGTTTGGGTTAAGGTGGTAGGAGGGGAGATGGAGAGAGGGGGTGGATTTGGGGTAAGTTTTGAGATGCAGTTGACAGGACAGGCCATGGATTAAATGATGATGGCAGGAAGGGGTTGCAGAAAAAAAGAACAATCTAAGATAACTCCTAAAGGCATGCCTAGGAAGCAGGCCTTTTTAGGGGAAGGGAGAGCACGACTGAAGAGTCTTGTTTTGGCCATATGAATATGGAGTGACCACTAGGCATCTCTAAGTGGCGATGTCCTGTAGGAAGCTGGATATGTAAGTGTGGGATTTCTCAAGGAGGTCAAGGCTGGTGATAAATATTTGGGCATTATTGGCTTCCAGGTGGACTTAAAGCCTTAAGACTAGACAAGGAATCACCTGGAGAGAGGGGAAAGGGGAGAAGCAGGAGGATCAGATCAAGTCTGCTGAGGAGAAGCCAAGGAGGAGGAAGGAGGGGAAGGAATGTCAGGGACACTGAGAGAGAAGAACGTTTCAAGGAGGAGACAGAGACAGCTGTGTTGAGCATGGCACACGGGCCAAGGAAGATGGTCCTGGATGAGCGTCCCCTGGATTATGCTACATGAAGACCATTGGTGACCTAGACAAAGGCAGAGGCTGCCTGTAGAGAGTTTGGGGACAGAAAACTGGCTGAAGAGGAGTGACAACATAATGGGACCTAGAAGTTGACCCAGGACTGTAGAACATTATCCTATTTAACTGTCATAATCATGATGTGAAGGAGGCATTGTTTTCACCCCATTTAAAGATCCAAATATGGAGACTTGGGATCATGAGGTCACTAAGGGTTGGAGTAGCCTTTGACTCAGTTTGAGTTCTTAGCCTCTCTTCTTTTACTGCCTCGCACTCCACCCCACCCTCTAATTCGACAGCTCCCTGGAGCAAGGATTAGCCGCATAGGATCACCTAGAGGAAGAAAGAAAACAAATGAAGGGAAATTTCTCTGTGGAATGTGGTAAGCAGGGCTTACAGAGGGAGGGATGATGTCACCGCGCCAGCAGAGGTATAGGCTGTGCAGTTGCTCTCGCAGTCTTGCCTCCAGCAACTCCACATCAGCCCATTTGTCATCCCCCTATCTTAAACAAACTGCCCCGCAGTCTAGAAAGAACGACAGCTACATTCCAGAGGATCCAATTTTGCCTTGTAGAGTATAGACATCCATGGCACGGGCCTTGAAATAGCCCACAGGGGGAATGATTGAAACTCCAGGGGCTGTGCCTTTATATATAGCCTTGAAACAGTAACGTTAAATCTTACTAATGCCACACTTCCCACCTAACCTATCCCATAAGAAAGGAAAGAAATCTGATCAGAGTGAGGTCCTCAACAGGGACAAGAAATAGGCGAGGGATCAGCACTTTATTCCAGAAGGAATCACAGCCGAAAAAACTGTTGCACAGGAGACATGAGGCTCATTCTTCTTCTGTAAAGGTGAGCTCAAAAACCCTGTCAGAGAAGTCTCATCTTCTTGGACTGTCTTTTCTTTTCTTTTCTTTTCTTTTCTTTTCTTTTCTTTTCCTTTTCTTTTCTCTTTTCTCTTCTCTCCTCTCCTTTTCTTTCCTTTCCTTTTTATAAGTTTATTTCTTTTGAGAGAAAGAGAGAGGGAGAGAGAGAGAGTGCACACAAGAGAGACAGTGAGCATGAGCAAGAGGGGAGCAGAGATGGGGGAGAGATAATCCCAAGTAAGCTCCACCTTGTCAACCCAGTCTAACCCAGGGCTCAATCTTACGACCGTGAGATCATGACTTGAGCCAAAATCAAGAGTTGGACGCTTAACCAACTGAGCTACCCAGGTGTTCCTGGAGTGAGTTTTCTTAAACATAAAATGAGGAGCAAAGACTCAATATCTGGTTTTCGATATTTGTTTACCCCTAAGCACAGGCTCTGTTTCTGAAACTGAAATTTACATGGTGCTCCAGTAAATTTATGTCAGTGTGAAGGGCATGTGCCGCTCGCACCAAACCAAGGAGGGTCTTTGGTTTAAGTTCAGAGTCCAGCACCATTCCTCCTGAAATGAAGGACCATTTACAGTGAGTGTGGCTTCACATACAAGGTAAACAGCTGCAAGTGGAACAGGAAAGACAAACACTTCTGAGTATTGTAATTGTAGGGTCTCGTGTACCCCAAGTAGCAAAGCCCATGGCCAAGCTTAGAGGGGAAAGGCTGTTCTACAAAGCATAGGGTCTGCTAAGAGGAACAATAACCTCCTTTGATCTGAAGCTGTCTGGTTAACTAGTGATCTCCTTGGCAAGGTTATTCCCCAACTCCCCTCCCCCAGAATGGCTCTTTCTAATAGGAGGCTGATCTGGAGGAGGGGTCCTAGTTCACCTCCCAGCCTCCACCTGCAAAGCTCAGAGAACCTTAGAGGGCCCATGGACAATTTGAGGGCAAATTACCAGGGGCGCCTGGGTGGCGCAGTCGGTTAAGCGTCCGACTTCAGCCAGGTCACGATCTCGCGGTCCGTGAGTTTGAGCCCCGCGTCAGGCTCTGGGCTGATGGCTCGGAGCCTGGAGCCTGTTTCCGATTCTGTGTCTCCCTCTCTCTCTGCCCCTCCCCCATTCATGCTCTGTCTCTCTCTGTCCCAAAAATAAAAAAAAATAAAAAAAAATAAAAAAAAAAAATGAGGGCAAATTACCAGAACCCAAGATCAGAGCCTCATCCTCCTCATTTATTTTTGTAAATTAAGTGGGACAGCAAGCCCAGAGTAAGGACTTGAAGGAGTAAAGGAAGGAGCGGTCCTCTTCTGGAGAGAAAGTGAGGTTGGGAGGGAGGTGACACCCAGGGGGTCTCTCTCTTTGCAGAGGGATGGAACTGGAAGGACCGTCTTTGGCAAAGTAAAGAACATCTGAGCTGGAGAGAGGGTCGTCTTTATCCTGTCTCTGCCCTGATACCTACCTGGCCTTTTAGTAAAGAATCCCTCCACCATGGTCTTGCCAGTTTGGTCTGGAGGAGGCCTGTAAGGCAGGCTGCCCAGGGAAGGTACAGGTTTTGTACCAGTTCTCTGGGAGGGGGTCAAAAGGAGCTAGTGCTGCATGGGCACCGCTCCCTCTGCCCGCCCCATCATACGGAATCACAAGCAGACTCTCCACTCATTCGTAGGAGCAAAGAGGGAAGTACATACTTGGAGATGAAGAGGAGGGTCTTGCCACCCTGGAGTGAACTCTGGTTGAACCATGGATGGGGAAGCCTTGCACCTTGCTTGGGTGGCCAAGAGGACTCTAGAAGGCTTACCGGCAGCAACCCGGAGGCCTATGGGAGGCAGGGCTGTCAGGAGCAGAAACAGCACCGTGGCGGAGCGTGGACTTTGGAGCCCGGATGCCAGAATGCAAGTCTTGGCTCAGTCACTTAGGACTCTGACCTAAGACAATTTCCCTGGCCTCTCTAGGCTTCTTTGCTTGTTAATGAGAGAGATAAAACTACATCACGGGCGTGGGGGTTGGGATTGAATGAGTGTATCTATAAATGAGTTCGAATGTAAAGTGCTTACAGAAGCGCATGGCAGGAGTGAGCGGGCATTAAATTGTCTTTTATTGTCTTGAGGCTGCATGGCAAGTGCATTGCTAATGTGATTTTATGTCTAGAGAGGTCAAAGGTCCTCTCAAGCTGCTACGTGGTTTTCCCATGGTTCTTGCCTCCCATCTGGTCTCCTATGGGACCCCTCAAAGATCCTTTGTGAATCCTTTGTGATGATCTTAGTGTCCCTTTCGGGTGTAAGGGCCTGTGTGTGGTCAAGAATACTTCCAGAAAGTAGCTTAGTCCACACCACCTACTTTGAAGGTAAAGTGTGCCCTTTGGGTCCCTCATCAAAAAAGGCACATCCAGCACTAGGCCTAAGCCACATGGTGTTTTCCAAACTTCTCTGAGTCCCTGTTGAGTCCCCTTCTGACTTGTCCTGAAGCACCCTGGCCATCCCCATGCCTCAGTTGTCCTGAGCACCCACCTGGGCCTCCCCAGACCCTCCCAGTTTCGTTTCTGCTGGTGCTGGGCATCCTGTTCCCCCTCTCCCAGCTTGTAGCCACAGGGGTGGGGCCGGTTCAAACCTTGGATTAATCTCCCACCAACAGGCACCCTCACATGTAGCGTCCCTCAAATGTCTCCTTCCCGAGGAGGCCATACAGTCTACTCTGACTAAAGTGTCAACCTCCACTCCCACCTCCAAAGGAGGGTATAGCCAGGTCAAGACCACATGGACTTTTCTCCTTCAACGTGGTGGCTTCCCTGACCTTGAAAGAGTATGGTGATCCTCTTTGCTTTTGTGAATATTAAAATGCCACCACACCCCTCCAGCATTAACGCAAGTGGATTTAGAGCCTCTATTTCAAAACCCATTTAATAGGAGAAGAAACACAAAAAAAGAAACCATTCCCGAGGTTGTTAGGGTCCGCTCTGAGGCCCACAAGCCCCTCCCAATGCTAAGGCGCCTGCTTCATGATAAAAGTCCTGCAATTCGGGTGCATGTGGGAATCACCTGCAGAGTTTTGAAAAACCACTGATGCCTGGCGGTAAGTCTGAGGTTGGGGGAAGCCTGGGCACCAGGTTTTTTTAAACTCCCCAAGTAATCAAATGTGCAGCCAAGATTAAGAACCACAGACCTACTGATTAAAAAGTGCTGATGTGACTCTTAGAAATCATTGGTCCTTCTGAGGTAGGCCTGTGCATTTTTTCAAAGCATGCCAGGGGTTTCTAGTGTGCAGCCACAGTGGAGAGAATCATCGCTTTGACCAGTGGTTCTCAAAGTGCGGTCCCCAGTCCCGCAGAGTCAGCACCACCACCAGGAAACTTGTTAAAAATGCAAATTCTCCGGCCCCACCCCGGGCAGACTGGCTCAAACTTCCATCTGTGGTGGAAAACATGTTTAGCGGGGGAGGCACACCGTATGCATTTACAAACTGCCACACACCGTTGTCTATGCTTTTCTATAAATAGAAATACAGGGGACTCCATCTGGATTCCGCCTTCCTCTTTTGCACTGAAGAGACGTGCTTCATCATTGACGACAGGTGAAGGAAGGTTTGGCAGGAGGCAGATTTGTTGCCCACCCACAGACAAGTGAAGGGCTGGGGGGAAGGCAAGAGGAGAATTGAGGGAAAGTGTAAATGCAGAGGTCTGTGCGTTTGGGGTGGGTTTCCTGCTTGTATCGTTTTCCAGTTCTGGAACGTTTCATCTGCCAAGCCCGTCTAAACATTTAAGTGCACCTGGTGTTTTTAAGTTTTTAGTGTCAAACTGATTTTCTCGGAGCTCAAGCCAGACTTTCCTGGTAACCAGGCAACCTTTCTAAACCATGGGTAACAAGAGATTCCAGCCAATGTGTCAAATCCTGGTTTGGGTCTATCTTTTGCATTAGTACCTTTTGAGACACTTTGGTAAAAGCTGAGGGAGGAACATGAGAGAAGAAACTACAGAGAATACCCGTGGGGAAAAGCCAGGTACCACTATAAAAGCCAAGCTGACCTGGGGCCCACCTCCGTGAGAGCCCCATGTAAGGAGGAGGTTGAGGTGGGGGGAAGGAGCCAGAAACTCTGCACAGGACCCTGGTCTCTCCCTTCCTCTATATGATACATATGCGAAGGGGACAAGTCAACAAGAGTGACTTCCAGGATAAAATGGACTAAATTGTGTTAAGATACATCCCAAATCTCATGTTTCACAAAATCACAGTTAAGGAAAAAATGGTGTTGATGCCCCTTTAGGGATATGAACCCCGCCCCCACATATGCCACCCCCCCCCCCCCCCCCCCCCCCCCCCCCCCCCCCCCCCGCCTTGAAGGACTGCTCAAAGACGTTTTACAAAGCAAAGCCCATTGAAAGGGATTTTGACATGAGGAGCTTGAGTTTTGATGATTGAATGTGCCTGAAAACAGTTCTTGAGCCACATTGGTGCATGGGGCTCCCTGATCATCAGTGAGAAGGCTGAGCCGAGACCAAAGAGCCTTCTGTTGTCAGAGACACAGCTGTCTTCACAGAGAAGTTCCTGCGTTTCCGTGGGTGGGGAAACACGGTCACCTGAGAAATTCCTTCAAATGCAGGTTCTTGGGTCCCTGCCTCAAAGATACTGGTTCAGGAGGCATAGGTTAGGACTTCAGCCTCCACATTTAAAGAAATTTCCCACTGATATTGATGCTAATGGTTTGAAGACCTCCTTTTGAGAAGCACTGCTTTATGTGAGTTCTACAGAATTGGCCCCAATTCTGTGTAGACCTGTAGACGTGTAGACCTCATCTGCCTGAGGTCTGCACGTCCTTGTTCCTATTCTGCTCCCTGCAGGGACACAACCCTGGGAGACACCTAAAGGCCATCACAGGCACGGTGTCAAGGTATGGGTGGCCATCTGTCTCCAACATTGACACTGAAGCACCGTTTATGTTGGAGAATCTCTAAATCTTCCAGTTTTCATTGGTGACCCTGCTGTGCCCAAGGCCAAAGGTGCTACTGCTGACCCCTAGCATGAAGAATGCCAGCCCTGGAGCTGGCAAGGCCCAGGAAAGCCTCCAGCAGCTCTGCAGAAGGGGCTGGAAATCCTTCACCCACCTTGGTGACTCTGACCCAGGATAGGAGCACAAAGATCCACAAGGTAGAGCAGAGGCAGGGAGAGCTACAGGCTTGATCTTATGCCGGTTACCCAAGGGGATGGGGCAGATCCATTCTAAGGAGATTTTGCTTTGTCAAAGAGAATATATGAAGGCCAGACCTTCCTGTTCCTGTTGCTTCAAAGAGAGGCTAATCTGCTCTGGCTTATAAAGTAAAAGGAATAGAGGGAGATTGAGGCCAGCAACACTGTTTGCTTTGTGCCAGGTGATTACCCCCATGATTTCATTGAGTTCTCCCAACATGCCTATGACAGAGCACCTGTTTTTCCATATACTTGCCAACAGCTGGTATTTTGACACTTATGTTTGCCAGTCTTGATAGGTATGAAAAATGGAGGTGGTGTTTGGTATTTCTCCAATTGCTAATAAGGTGAGCTCTTTTTGGAGTTTGATTGTTGTTATTGTTTTTTAGTATTTCCTTCTCTGGGAAGAATGTTATGTTTTTACTTCTAGCTTCTCCTGTATTTGGTGATCACTGACTTTTGGTTTTCTCCAGCCAGTCCAGGAGGAAAGGGAAGGGGGAAAGGTGGGGACATTTCTAGACTTTAGGGAGAGAGAAAATTGGCAATGGATCCCTGCTCTGAGAGAACAGGCTGGAACATCACGGTGATGGGCTAGAGCCAGAGGAAGGCCTCTGTCAGGAAACTGTCTTGGGCAGATTTGACCTAGGGCTTTAGGGAAAATGATGCCTCAGGTCCAACCATGTTCTTTGCTTAATAATGTAATTCCATTATTACCAAAGACTTCAGAAAGTTTTATGAACATGTTTGGAAGAAATGGTATGGCATGGAGAGGCTGTGGGCCCGCTGGAGGTGGTGTAGAGAAAAACCAGAGCACAATTCTGGTATAAGTGGTGAGAGGCACCCCCCACCAGGATGTGTTAATGGCCCTAACCCCTGGGACTGCCAGCACTATTAGGTAGTATACAGGACATGCCACTGTCAAGGCAGAGTCGGTGCATGATGCCCAAAGAAAGGCCACCCATCCAGTAGGTCACCAGAACAAAGAGACACATGGTTATATGGGCGAAAGGTAGAGTTCACAAACAGATGTAACCTTTGAATCACCCTTCCCCTGACTTACCAGACAAAGTTTGCCTTCTTTCTCTGCCTGTAGGAGCAGATCCTTTTCCAAGTGGGGCCTCAGTCCCTCAAGCAGGCCAGGTCAGAGTCTCCAGACAGGCCTGGACATGTCTGAATCCCAGCAGTGAACCAGCTTCAGCAAAAGTAGGATGTTCACTATAGGTTTTGCTTTTAGTATATGTCCTTTTTTTTAAAATTTTTTTTTTAACCTTTATTTATTTTTGAGACAGAAAGAGACAGAGCATGAACGGGGGAGGGTCAGAGAGAGAGAGGGAGACACAGAATCTGAAGCAGGCTCCAGGCTCTGAGCCATCAGCCCAGAGCCCGACGTGGGGCTCGAACTCAAGGACCGCGAGATCGTGACCTGAGCTGAAGTCAGACGCTTAACCGACTGAGCCACCCAGGTGCCCCTAGTATATGTCCTATTTAAGAAAAAAAAAAAAAAGTGAGGTGGATTTCACAGAATATAAAATCAGCCATTTTAAAGAATGTGATTCAGTAGCATTTAGTACCTTCACAGCATTGTGCAACTATCACTACTGTCTAGTTCTAAGACATTTTATTCATTTCAAATAGACTTTGTATCCAGGAGTAGTTTTTTTAAGGTTTATTTCTTTATTTTGAGAGAGAGAGAGAGAGAGCATGCGCATGGGTGAATATGAGCAGAGGAAGGGAAGAGAGAGAAGGAGAGAGAGAATCCCAAGCAGGATCCATGCTCAGCGCACAGCCCGACAGAGGGCTCGATCCCACGAACCGTGAGATCATGACCTGAGCCAAAATCAAGAGTCAGATGCTCAACTAAGCCACCCAGGCACCCCTCTAGATCAATTTTAAGTTTGCATCAAAATTGAACAGAAACCGCAGAATTCCCATATACCCCCTGCCCCCACACATGCACAACCTCCCCAACTACCATCATCCCTTGCCAGAGTGGTACATTTCCTTCAACCCATGAACCTACGTGGACACATCGTTATCACCCAGAGTCCATGGTTGGCATTGGGGTTCGCTCTTGGCAAATTGCAAAGTAATCAGGAGCCAGGGGACAGACTTACACAGAGAAGGTGTAAAACAAAGAAAGGAAAGTATTTAATTGGCTATGGCTTAAAGCCATAGCTGGCTATTTGTGATTGGTTGTCCTTAAGCTTTCATTTCATAAACTTAAGGCATTTACAGGCTTAGATTTTGTTTTGCTTACTTAGGCTATCATGGCATTACAGCCACCTTAGTCTAATGGCTCCTTGTTTAATTAACACCCCTAATTCCCAGCAACCACTGATTTTTTTTAATGTTTATTTATTTATTTGGGAGAAGGGGTGGGAGCGACAGAGAGAGGGAGAGAGAATCCCAAGCAATCTTGGTGCTGTCAGCACAGAACTTGACATAGGCCTCGAACTCATGAACCGTGAGATTGTGGCCTGAGCTGAAATCAAGAGTCAGATGCTTAACCAACTGAGCTACCCAGGCACCCCATGATTTTTTACTATCTCCATAGATTTGCCCTTTTCAGAATGTCATCCAGTTGACATCTTACAGTATGTGGCCTTCTCAGACTGGTTGTTTTCACTGAGTAATATGCACGTGAGTTTCCTCCATGTCTTTTCATAGCTTGGCAGCTCATTTCTTTTTAGTGCTGAATTACATCCCATTGTTTAGATGTACCAGTTAATCCATTGAGAAGCTGACTACAAATGGGAAATATATAAAAACAGACCAGACCATATATAAAAAAAGGAATTTTGGCCCCCAATCTACTGTAACCTACCCAAGAAGCCAACCTCTATATCTACAATAAATAACCTAGGAAGCCAGCCTGCTATGATAGACTTGGGGAAGCTATCTTCAAAGACCATCTACAGAGTGAAACCATAACTTCTGTAACAATCTTCCCAAAGTGGCTAGGACTTACAATGACAGTTTCCCTAATTTTTGTCCCTGCTTCCAATTTAGGACCAGGCAGAAAATGCCAAATATGCACCCGTCACCAATAACACAGGTTGGTTTTCTTTTATTTACACACTATTCACTTACTGAAGGACATCTTGTTTGCTTCCA
Organism: Panthera uncia; assembly: GCF_023721935.1. Lineage (NCBI taxonomy): Eukaryota > Metazoa > Chordata > Mammalia > Carnivora > Felidae > Panthera > Panthera uncia. Next base: position 42,208,039 of record NC_064812.1, on the reverse strand, counting down.
AGTTGTGGCGATTAAAAATAAAGCTATTAGAAATATCTATGTGCAGATTTTTGTGTAGACATAAATGTTTGGCTCCTTTGGGCAAATACCAAGGAGGATGATTGTTTGATTGTATGGTAAGAGTATGTTTAGTTCTTTTAAGAAACCATCAAACCGTCTTCCAAAGTGGCTGTACCATTTTGCATTCCCATGGATGATGAATGAGCTTTCCTGTTGCTCCACATCCTCGCCAGCATTTAGTGTTGTCGGTGTCCTGGATTTTGGCCATCCTAAAAGATGTTGTTGTTGTTATTGTTGGCTTTTTTTGTTTTGTTCTGAGAGACTTCTGTAGTGAGATATGTGTTCAAATCTTTTGCCCATTTTGAAGATCATGTTGGTTATTTTTTTACTGTTGAATTTTAAGTGTCCTTAGGATATTTTGAATAATAGTCCTGTATCAGTTATGTCTTTTGCAAATATTTTTTCCAAGTCTATGGCTTATCTTTTCATTTTCTTAACAGTGTTTCTCACTGAAGTTCAGCCTATCAGCTATTTCTTTCGTGGATGGTGCCTTCGGTGTTGTAGCTAAAAAATCATCACCATATCCAAGGTCATCTAGATTTTCTCCTTTAAAACATTATCATCCATAAAGGGCTATATGTTCTATACATGTTTACATACCATTTTCATACATACATATTTGAGCAGCAACATTCAGATTCCAGATTCTTTTCTCCCAAAGGGTCAAATTTTAGTTTGGGGAGGTAATGCACTTCCATGCTTTGTCTTACGTGTTTTTTGTCTTGTTTCATTTTGTTTTACAAACATGTAAAAGACAATGCTCATTGCCTCTCAGTTTCTGCGTGGGGAAATCTCAAAAAGGAATGGAGAGTTTTTTTACCAAGTATGAGTAGAGCAATTGTGTTCCAGACATTACCTGGGTTTTTTTGTGTTTTTTTTTATTTGACATTTGGACCTTTTCCCGTAGGACCCAAGATGTGACATAGCATTATGAAAATGCTCTTCCTCCTCAGGGGCTTAATTTTTTTAATCCAGAAGGGGGAGCAAAAGTGAAGTGAGTAGGAGAAATCCATCGTAGTGTCATATCATGCCAAGTGTGTTTATTCTTTCTTCAGTAGTGAAGAATCTGCCTAAAGCATTTTGTTTCTTTATGCTTCTGTTCTTGTTTTATCTATTTGTTATTAAAGTCTAGATCTTGATATTCCTATGATATGTGGCATCCTTTAGTGGAAAGCAAGTTAAAATTTAGCAAATGGGGCTTTATGGCAGAGGTTCATGCTGGGGATAGGGATAACAGGAGGGTTGAGAGAGGAGGTTCAGTAACCTGTCTTGACATTTCTATAAAGGAGAGGGAACATCCATTCTATCCCCCAGAGGAAAGAGTTCTGGAATAATGTTTCTGGTTTCCTCTCCTAACCTGTCAATGCTCCTCCTGTGGGCAGAGTGATTCATCCGGTTGCTGAGATGACTAGAGTTTGACATCCACTGGTCCTTGAATGTTTGTGTTCTATTTTGGTGAAGGTTAATGAGTTAGAGGCCTCTCTCTCTCTGCTCCTATCTCTCAAGCTCATAAACTCACAAGCTGTGAGGCCAGGCCTGGTCCTCCATGCTGCTCTCCCATGCCCCCCACCCCAAATTTAACCACTAATTTGTCCAAGGGTCCAAATCATCTCTCCAATCACCTTAGCCATCAATAAGTGGATACCTTGCTCCCTACACAACTCCTACTTCTTAATGAATTCAGAATCTGGAGAGCAGAAGAAAGAAGGCTGTGATTAATTCACACTTCAGAAATCCCATTCAACAGACAAGGATGATCCTGTGTCAGCCACCTCCAGCCACCTCAAGGCCCTCTCCATGGTTAGTGGCAAACTTGTGGGCAACTTTAATTTTCAGCCAGTCCTCCCTACTTCGTCTCGTCTTATTTCTTTTCCATTCTACCCCACCCCTGCTGTAGGCAATCATAGGGCTTCAGTTTGCTTTTTATCAGAATTTTGGAGATTCTTGATTTGATATAACTAAATATTGCTGAAGTTGAAAAAGAACACCTTTTGGTACCTCATTCCCATCATACATAAGCCACATCTTATGGGGTTGTTGGGAAGATTTCAATCAGATGATGCATATAAGCTGGCTCGCACAATATGCCCACTTTGCATAGTGCTAGTAGCAAATGCTCGGTGAATTGAAGAATAGCTGCTATGAATGCTGTGGCTGCTGTTATTGTTGTTATTATTATTACTCAGCCCCCTATCTGTCACTTCTCCCCATGGGTAGCAGTGCCCAAAAAATGAGGTTCTGATAATTGTCTGTGGAGACTTGGACTGCTGGATTTAGACGCCATTTTTGTTGAAGTCATTCTTCGTGACCTATTTGATTCACTAAGCCCAGCTGGAAGAATCTGTGCATTTGAGTTTACCAATGACTAAAGAGGTTTTCGTAGAGGTTTCGAAAACTGGGTGACAGAAACTGGTAAATTCCAGAAGAACGTGTCCCCCAGAACTCTATAAACTTCTAAGAAAATTGGAGATCTAGGTTCAAAAGATGGAGGAGATAGGGGCGCCTGGGTGGCTTAGTTGGTTGAGCGTCTGACTTCGGCTTAGGTCATGATCTCATGGCTCCTGAGTTTGAGCCCCGCGTCGGGCTCTATGCTGACAGCTCGGAGCCTGGAGCCTGCTTCGGATTCTGTGTCTCCCTCTTTTTGCCCCTTCCCTGCTCATGCTCTGTCTCTGTCTGTCTCTCAAGAATGAATAAAGATTAAAAAAAAAAAAAAAAAGATGGAGGAGATAGCCCCCACATTTCCTCCCAAATGGATATCAGGTATTCAAACTACTTGGAAAGATTTCTCATTTCCCCCATTTCCCAGAGGTGAAAACACTTTTCCCTGGATGTGCATTTGCAAACTGGAGCCTATTTTGGAGTAAAAATTTCCACTTCTTACCCACAGATTGTGAACAGTCCAACTATTGATTAAGATATTTGAAGCTCTAAAGGAAATTAATCAAGTTGACATCTTCTACCAAAAAGGAAATAGATAAATTAAAGTACAGAAGAAATGGTTGGATATGATGTAATACCACATGTGAGGGGCTATTTCTATTTGTGAGACCAGGGGTGTTTTAAGATTTTAGAGGTAGAGCCCTGTGCTATTCCACCCAAAGTTTTTCAATCTGGAACTCAGAGAGTAATTGAACTCCCTGAAATTGTCTGTGAAGTTTTCTTGGCTATCTGTGTGTACATTTTTCTGAGGACAAAAGCTGTCTTAAGTAGTGTTCCTTTGAAGCAGAGCCTAAAACAGGGATTCAAGAGCATGAGAGAATTACCTCAGGGAAAAAGGATTAAGGAAAGTAGGGTAGAGCACAGGAAAAAACCAAGAGAAGATGTAGTCTCAGCTGATGTCCAGCTTTCATCTGACCTTGCGGGACACTCTGGCAGATAACTGCATCATAGAGTAGGTCTTTGTTTTGTACCCCTGTGTCAGTCAGGACTGCAGAGGGTGAGAGGAATGCCAAACCTCTGGAAAAAGGGGCAGCCATGTGCCGTTAGCAGCCCACAATCACTATAGCTGGAGGCTTATAACTGGCCTGGTAAAAGGGATCTGAGAGGGACATCACTTATAGAAGCATCGTTTCCACAAGACTCTCAGTATCTGTGACTCCTGCTTGCAAAAGATGAAGAAACACTGATAGACTTCTTTTTACATTTTATTTATTTATTTCGAGACAGAGAGAAAGAGAGCGCATGTGTGCACGCGCTGAAACCAGTGGCGGGGGGGGGGGGGTGTTGGGAGGAAGAGAAGGGGAGAGAATCCCAAGCAGGCTCTGTATTGTCAGCACAGAGCCCAACACAGGGCTTGAACCCACGAACCATGAGATCATGACCTGAACCGAAATCAAGAGTCAGACACTTAACCGACTGAGCCACCCAGGTGCCCTGATACACTTTGTAAAATGCTGTCTCTACAAGTGAGAAATGCTATGGGTCTAAAGTTATTTATTGCAGCACTCTTTATAACAACAAAAGACCAGGAACAACCTAAATATCCACCAACAGGGCATTTCTTAAGTAAATTACGGCATATGCATGTGATGGAATACTGCGCGAATGAGAAGGGAATGAGGAGGCTCTCGTGTATTCACGTTACAGTGATTATCAGAATACAGTGTCAAATGGAATACTAGAATGAAGAACAATGCATCTGCTTTGTTACCATTTGAATTAAAAAAGGTAAGGGGCACCTGGGTGGCTCAGTTGGTGAAGCATCCGACTTCAGCTCAGGTCATGATCTCATGGTTCGGTTCGTGGGTTCCGTTAGTGAGTTCGAGCCCTGCATAGGGCTCTGTGTTGACAGCTCAGAGTCTGGAGCCTGCTTGGGATTCTGTGTCTCATTTTCTCTCCACCCTTCCCCCACCTGCACTCTGTCTCTCTCTCAAAAATAAATAAAGATTAAAAAAAAAAAAAAAAAGGTAAAAGCTTTTGCTTGATTATGTAGAGAATGTCACCAAAAAGATCCATGAGAAATCGGTTCACTCTCACCCCCATGTTTACAGCAGCACTATCAACAATAGCCAAAGTATGGGAAGAGCCCAAATGTCCATCGACGGATGAATGGATAAAGAAGATATGGTACATACATACAATAGAGTATTGCTTGGCAATCAAAAAGAATGAAATCTTGCCATTTGCAACTATGTGCATGCAACTGGAGGGTATTATGCTAAGTGAAATTAGTCAGTAAAAGACAAAAATCATATGACTTCACTCATGAGGACTTTAAGAGACAAAACAGATGAACATAAGGGAACGGAAACAAAAATAATATAAAAACAGGGAGGGGGACAAAACAGAAGAGACTCATAAATATGGAGAACAAACTGAGGGTTACTGGAGGGGTTGTGGGAGGGGGGATGGGCTAAATGGGTAAGGGGCACTAAGGAATCTACTCCTGAAATCACTGTTGCACTATATGTTAACTAACTTGGATGTAAATTTTAAAAATAAAAAATGAAATTAAAAGAAAAAAAGAAATCAGTTCACCCTGGTTGCTTCTAGGGAGAGGAATTGGTGGCTGGGGAATAGAATCCAAGGGAGTAACACAGTACTCGCTTTTGCTATCCTGTTTGGGTAGTATTTCATTTTGCAATGCCTCACTCAGATTCTAGAATACTTTATTGCTACAGTCTCCGGAATGATATCTGTGTTGCTGAGGGTAATGAAGACAAGTGTTCTACTTGTCCAAGAATTGGGCCTACTTTTCTCCTTGCCTCCTTGAGTATTTCCTTACCACCAAGATCACTATAAAACAACCCACAATAATAAACAACTCTGCCTATTTTTACCACATCCTTTGTTTTTCTCTCAAGAGCTTCTTATCTAATCTCTTGTCAGCCTATTTCAATCTATTAATTCATTCCCTAAGCCCATGTGAAGTATTCGATGTTTAGCTCTGACTTAGTGTTTCTTTTTCTTGTTGTTCATGGGCAGTGATTCAGGGAGGAGTTTCTAAGAACTTGTCAGGGATAGTCATGCTGTGTTTAGTGCACTGAGAGCAAGGATTCTCCCCTAGGTCAGAGAAGGACTGAATGACATATTGGTAGTACATGATCAAACGCTAGTTAAAGGGAATGGCTGTAATATACTCATCAATAATAACGCATCTTTGGACTACTTGATGCCAGACAACAAGCCAAGAATTTTCCGTATTTATCTTATTTAATCCTCCCAACATTATGGGGAAAGGGAGAGGGTTTATTATTATCCCATTTTGAATGAAAGGAATGGAAAGAAAACGGTTAATAAATATATCCAAGTTTACATGGCCAGTACATAGAGGAGTTAAAATTCTTATCTGGTCTGTCTAACTCCCCACACTCAAGCCCTTTACCACTCTGCTGTCACTGGTCGCTTGATTGGCTAATAAGAAGCCATTTTTCGATTCCCTTTTGGTGCTGGCTTCAGAGCCTTGCCCTAGGCCCATCTGTTGGGTGATCAGGAACCCAGAGACCATTTGCGAGCTTGGTCCCAGTGCTCGCACGTATCAACAGCTCTCCTTCTCCAGTTGTTAGGAGATACCCAAATGGCAAATTTCTGCCTGCTGGCCCCTAAAAACACGGTAGCACCAATGTCTAGGTCCTGTCTGTGATGACAAGCTGTGGAGGAGCCAGGGTGTAGGAGAAGACCAGGAGTGGGAGTGCTAATACTGATAATAATAATTGTGAATCGACCTATTGTCCTATTAAGATCCCTTCCTCATTAGAGCGAAGACCAGTGATCTATTTACCCAAAGCTGCCACATTAGCGTCAACCTGGTTTTAGCCACCACTGAGCACCATTGCCTCCATGACAGGGAGAAAACATTCACAAGAAAATACTTCCCTGCGCCCTTTCTCTGTGTGGCTCTGACTTGTGTTTGGCAGGTGTTTGGCCCCTGCAGGGCAACCTGAAAGGCACTCTTTCTTGGGCAAACTGAGATGATTTTCATCAACAGAAACTAGATCTGCCCACCCTATCAGCTGTATGGCAGAAAACCAGCCAGGACATATCAGGGTAAGAAGAGCCAGACGCTGATCTAGACCCACGGCTGGCTCTCTTGTTAGAGGAAACAAAGCAAAGCAAAACAAGCAAGCTCCTGGTGGAACCTGAGCAGCAAAGAGCAAGCAGAACTGAGCTATTAATTAGGGAGGAGAAAGGCAAAGGGTCTGGGGTTTGTTAACTCCCTCCTTCCTGCCGAACCCTTACAAGCCACAAGTGTCTGAATAGACAGCAAACTGGAAGAGAGGTGAGTCTCCATTTTTGAAAGGTTGAAGATCGTTAAAAAGATTTTGACCAAAATGAGAATACGCTCTTTTAGAAATGCAAATGCAATACACAGATGTCTGTTACATTTATTAATTTAATTATGCAGACACATTTATTAATTTAATTATGCAGACACATTTATTATAAAAGTTCTAGTAATTCAGAAACGCTGCTTTTAAACATTCCCAATCTCACATTCAGGAAACAATCTTTCATAAACTCTTCGTGTTCCCACTGACATCAAGGTCTTTATCCCAAGTACAGTCACCGTTGAGCCATCTAAGACTTTTCCAAAGCACATGGATCCGATTTCCAGCTATATTGCTTTGAGATACATTGCTTTTTAATCCATACAGTATGCCATTAATGAAAGTTTACTCTAAGCTCCAAATATCCATTTCCATAAGATTTAGTACAGTTGAGGGGCACCTGGGTGGCTCTGCTGATTACGCATCTGACTCTTGATTTCAGTTCAAGTCATGATCTCACAGTTCATGAGTCTGAGCCCCGCATTGGGCTCTGTGCTGACAGTGTGGAGACTGCTTGGGGTTCTCTCTCCCTCTCTATGCCCCTCCCCAACTTGTGCACATGTGCTCTCTCTCTCTCTCTCTCTCAATCAAAATACATAAATAAACTTAAAAAAAATATTTAGTACAGTTATTTTTTTCACCCATCCTCTAAATGTGTATTTGTGATATCTATAAACTAACCCCATCACTATTGCTTTTTAAAATGATCCTTAAAAAAAAAAAATCCATTTTCAATGATATCTAGTACTTGCTACTGTGAAGTCATATCCGTAGATTTATGACTAAATCTGTATTATCCCCTTACGACTGAATCTGTATTAAATTTGCCTCCTTTGAAAAATCCATCGTGCAAGTCAATCTCAGTGCACCCCAACCTGCACTGACTATATATTGTCTCAGAACAATTTGTCTTCCTCAAACAGCACTTTATCAAAACAAAAGAAAAAGAATTTCTTGGTGTCTCCGTCAGGGTTCTGCAGAAGGCGGAGCCTGAGGCAAAGCCATATGCGCTACCACTTTATCAGAGAATGCAATGGCAGGGAATAGGGGTGAGGGGACCGAGGACAGAGGCGGGGAAGAAGGCAAAGCCTGCACGAGGAGCATTGCTGAGCTGCCCGCCTATGGGTATCAATGCAATCAAGGGTTCCACGGTGAAGGACCACCTTCCGGGAGCTTTCATGAATACTGGAGGTGGGTGGAGGCTTGTGCCTTGAAATACATATCATGAAGGTTAAGCCTTCCCCTCACCTTCGAATGTCTAGTTCCCTTGCCCAGAACATTTAAGCCAGCAAGTATTTAAGACCATACATGTTCCTGTATATGCATGAGTAGATAGATAAGTAGATTGGTCCTCTTTTTTTACGCTGATTGAAGCTACGAACACTGTTCTGTCTCTTCTCTTTTCTCCTGACAACATACCTTAGAGATCACTGCACATTAGCACATTCTTTTTAATGGCTGCCTGACACTCCATGGTATGGGGAGACCATCATTTATCTAAGTGGCCTGATAACAATGGACATTGAAGTTGTGTGCAGTCTTTCATTACGGTCAACTGTGCTGCAGTTTACATCCTTGTACGTGTGTCATGCCCCGGCTGGTGAAAGCATGACACAACGGATCTTTGTCCCTGACGTGCCTACACGTGGAGCCTGGCTGGAAGCCAAGCTGCCCCTATGAAGGATCAGTGTCCCATCCTTTGTCCCCTTCTGAGGGGGTCTTCCTCTCTGCAGAGCTCTTTCCCGGCCAAGGAAGCCTAGTTCTTAGATTATGCAAATAATGGAAACAAATAATGTGACCTTTTTTTGTTTTTTGTTTTTGGAGTCCAGATACGTCGGGACACAGATTTGGATCTCCTGCCAGAACTGAGATACATTTTTCTTCTGTGCCTGAGGAATACTAAGGGGCAAAAAAAAAAACCCAAAAAACAAACAAACAAACAAAAACTTATATATCTGTCTAAATTTTTTTTAATGTTTATTTACTTTTTAAGAGAGAGAGAGAGAGTGTGTGTGTGTGTGTGTGTGTGTGTGCAAGTGGGGGAGGGGCAGAGACAGAGGGAGACACAGAATCCGAAGCAGGCTCCAGGCTCTGAGCTGTCGGCACAGAGCCCCACATGGGGCTCCCACGAGCTGTAAGATTGTGACCTGAGCCGAAGTCAGACACTTAACCGACAGAGCCACCCAGGCACCCCAGACAGAAATCTAAACTGGGTCAGGACATCATCTTTATCTGTGAATGGCTGGGTGGGGTTTTCCTTTGCATTTAATGCCATCATTGAGGAACTGAACGAAAGGCCCTGACATGCTTTAAAGGCATGGAGCCAGGACACGGAACCCATATGCTCCTCTCAGGAGACAAGGCCGAAACCTGAACCAGTGGGGAGAAGTGCAGAGACCTGAGTGTTCTCTTAAGCCAGCTGCTCGGTGCACCTTCTGTCCTCCACACAGACCCAGGAGGGAGCTGGGGTGCAATGCAGGCATTAGGTTTTCACAAGCATTACCTCCAGGCCCTGGGAGGAGGAAGAACTCCCTGCGGGAGGGAGAAGGCCATCAGGGCTCATCCGTTGGTAAGAATTCTTAGCTGAGTGTGCGGCTTGCTCTTCCGTACCTACCTCATTCCCAGTCTCAGAGCAGGCACGCAACAAATGTTTGTGGAATGACTTTGGCCTTGACCTGACTCTACTCTGTTCAGTCCTAGTTTGTGAGGTGCATCATGAGAGAGGTGCCAAGTTCAATTTGATTCTTGGAGTTGTAAGTGGACTCAACACATACTTATGAAGCATTGTGTTATGATCAGGGCTTAGAGACAAGTCAGCATGAGGACAGTGTCTGGCTTCAAGCAAATAAGACGAATGACGAGTGCTGTGAAGGAGGATTGCTGGGCAGATACAGGAACGCAGAGGAGGGGCATAGAGCCCTAGAGGTTCAGAACTAGATGAGGATCCAACAGATTTCCCGGAGGACCTGATGTCTAAGCGGACTCCTGGAGAGAAGTGATGGCTGGTGGAGGAAAGGGTTCAGGTGGTCAGAGGAAGGTTTTGATGGTATTCGGCTAGGTACCCAGGAACACACAATTTGTAAAAGAAAGCAAGGGGTGTGTGGGTGGCTCTGTCAGCCTAGCGTCTGACTCTTGATTTTGCCCCAGGTCATGATTCTAGGATCGTAGGATGGAGCCCATGTTGGGCTCTGCGCTGACCCAGGAGCCTGCTTAACATTCTGTCTCCCTCTGCCCCTCTCCCCTGCTCATGTGTGCTCTCTCCCTCTCTCTCTCTCTCTAAAATAATAACTTAAAAAATACTACCTATCATAAGCCAGGCTCGTGTCTGTGACACTCTGTGATTGTCAAAATGTGGTTGCTGGCCCAGTGGCATCGGAGTCACCTGGGAACGTAATAGCAATGCAGATTCTAAGGTCCCGCTCCAGACCTATTGAACCAGATACTCCTGCTCGGGCCCAGCAGCGCGTGTTTTAACAGGCCCTCTAGTGATCCTGATGCTGTGAAAGTTGGAGAAGCATCACTCTGTGCAAAATGACCATGAAAAGGATCGGAGAAGGTGGCCACCACCTGGGTCCTGAGGGGCAGCCCCTCAGTTTCCTCCTAAGTGCAAATCCAGCTCTCAGGTATTCATCACCCTCCAGCTGGCAGCACAGGAGAGAAGCACCCCACACGGCCCCTGGAGGATGAGATGAGGAGAGATCACGAAGCTCTCCCCTTAGCTGGCCAAGACCTCAGCAATCTCCCCACTGAGAAGGGAGGATGAGCAGGAGGTCTGCCCTGAATCTGTTTACCGCTTCAGCAACACACAGAAGAAGAGAGAGCCGCTAATTCCCAGCACCCTTGTCCCTGGTGAACGGTGAACACGACCCAGTCGGTTGGTGTCTTAAGAGCTGCACAACCAGATTAGCCACTCCCAGGGAGCGAGGGAGGGAGGGAGTGAATGGAAGGGCTTCCCCTATGGGGAAAGAGCTGAGCAAAGACCACTTTCCTCCTCAGGGAACTAGGGCTCTGCTGGTTTCTCCTCCTCTTACTTTACTGTGGGAAATAAAGCCCCTTTGTTGTTTTTCATTAATTAATTTATTTTCGGTAGGGTGAACTAAAGTACCCTAAATTGTGTGTGTGTGTGTGTGTGTGTGTGTGTGTGTGTGTGTTGGTGAGGGGGTTATGGTGTGTGCTGGGAATCGTTAAGCAATAGATGTAAAAATTTTCCCATGTCAAAAGTTTGGGCGTATTTCCAAGAGCGGAACTTTCCACGGCAAAACGTCATCCGTTTTCAAATGGCGCTAGGGGTCGCAGGAAATCAGTGTGGAAGTGCAGGGGCACCAACACGGGATACACACTGATACCACAGGTCGGGGCTGGCCCCTCTCCCAGGCTTTCACCCCGGAAGTGTCGGCCAGTGTGCATCTGTGCCAGCCAGGCGAGCGGGTTTTCATAAAACCACTAGTAAGGACACTGCATTATGTTCTTGGTTTTATTTTTCTCTAGAGTATGAAGCTAGAACTCTATTCCCTCCCCTCCCCAGTCCTCTGTTGTTTGTTTGTTTGTTTTGCTTTTTCTTTCACAAATCAGTAATATTCAAGGTTCGGGATATTTAATAGTTGGGGTCCTCAGTCTCTGAGCCCTGGGTTTCAGCAATGAAAAATATTTTCGGCATATGAGGAGAAAAGTCATAAATGTCATATTAGAAAGCTTCTGAATTTTATTATTATCCTGCTTTTTTTTTTTTTTTTTTTTTTTTTTTTTTTTTTTGCAAAATGATGCCTTTTAGAATTCAGTCGGCATTAGTCACAGGCCATGTGCAGCAGGTCACTGGTTTCCATAGCGCTGTCGGCCGGAGAACCGCAGGGTAATTATTTCTCCCATTTTGTCACAGGAAGTGCTCGTTCCAACACGACATCCTCTCAAACCCCGCAGCAGCCTAAGTGTTTCAAAATAGCTACATTTGGAGGGACCTTTACGTAAATCTGCTCTCTTCTAAATGATGCCTGATCTTCCTGCCCGATTTTACATCTACTCATTCGCGATGGGGGGCTGAGACGCAGAGGATGTGCCAGGGGAGGGAGGGGAGGGTGAAGCGATGTCCATTTTCTGTTTCTGAAAATGATTCAAAAGCACCAAACCCCAAACCAGGCTCCACTGAAGCGAAGTCGTCCTTTCACGGGGGACCCAGCAGCCTGGCAGGCTGGGGGCTGCGGTGGGGGGCTGGGGCAAAGGCCGGAGAGCAGGTCCCAGCTAACAGAGGCCTGGGGCCTGAACCTTCCTCCTTAGGCAGTTGTGTGCGTCGGGGTCTGCAGACAACGCCGAAATGATCCTGGCAGTCCCTGCGGCAGGGAGCCCACACTGGGCCTGCAGGCTTGCACGCTGAAACCCCCAGCCACGGTCACACCACCAAACGGGGGGCGGGGGATGGAGTCTGAGGGGCCTCCTATGTTCTGGAAGGGAGCTCCCCACCCCCCCCACCCCACGTGGGAGGAGACCTGACCAGGGTGGGACCTGCTCTGAACTTCTCTTCTCCGGGGTTGTTGGGAACTCCCGAGGCTTTTGGGCCAAGGGCATCCTCCGTGCTCCCATGTGGGCTCAGATGTGGGGTGCCCGCTCTGACTCACACTGAAGAGACCTGGGGAGTCACCCAGTCCAGACTTAACATTTCACAGATGAAGAAGCAAGCCCAGGGAGGAGTTGAACCTGCTGATAGTGGACTCAGCTCACCGTTGGTGGGAAGGAGCTTGCATTTCAGATGCCTCCCCTGCTGCGTTCCTCCCCCCAGAAGACCATCCGAGTCGTCCCAAACTGTCTCCCTCTGACAGACAAAATGCTGCCCCTACCCAGGCCCGTGACCAGAGACAGGACCAAAATCCTGAGCTCTCGCTCACTGGTCAGATGGGAATACACCCTTTTTTCCAGAATTTCTCTCAGTGAGGCTAAGAAACCCTAACGGGCTAGGGGATGTTCTGTAGTCATTGTAAATACTTTCCAGGAAAAAAAGAATGACAGAGTAGGCATTCAAACTCCTGGTGGCTGAGCCCCACTCTCTTCTAGGTTCTGGGGACACCGAGGTTAGACAGGCTCTGTTCTTTAGAGCTAAAAGTCCAGGGTGGGAAGCAGGAAAAGAGACTGTGGAAGCTCCGTCTACGACAGCATATGCAGCACTTGGGGCCTGAGGTGAGAGAGTCACTTTTCCCATTCCCCAGGGGTATCAGGTGCTCAGGATTCAGGCAAGACCTTCCAGGGGGCCTGTGTGAGCTGGACAGGCAGGAGCAAGGGAGAGAGATTCAGATCGATGGGGTTTTGGAATGGTGGGGGTTCAGAGCTGACCGCCAAGAAAGAATTCTTGAAGACGTCTTTGGTGCAAAAAGGTGATTTTATCAGAGCACGGGGACAGGACCCGTGGGCAGGAAGAGCTGCACTGGGGTTGTGGAGAGTGACGCTTGTATACTATGGAGTTGGGGGAGGTAAAGTCAAAAGGGAGGCCTCCAGGAGGACTTTGATGTGAAGAGATGTGATCCTAAGACACCTGAGGCCTTGCTGTTGTCCAGCTCAGGCTGTTTTCCCCTAGTGAGGCGTTAACATTAGGACTCTAGGGGGTTCCCCGAGGAACATTATACTCTGTATTTGCCTCAAGTATTTGCCAATGGGCTGCAGGTTATGAGGAAATTTAATTTCACCTGCCATTTCTTTCTCGCCTTTGTTCCCCACATCACTATGGAGGGGAGGGTGATGTTGGGGTTCCAGGAAACTGAGTCTATAGGTTTCCGGAGATTAGGCTATTGATAAGATTGTCTTTTTTTTTTTTTTGTAATTTACTAAGATATTTGTAAACTGACAGATTCTCCTGTCCTGCAAGACTGTGATCGCTATCAGTTAACCACTTGTTTTCTTCCCTTTCCTTTGTTCTTGGGCAGCCAGGAGTGTGCAGAGAATATCACACACGTCCCACTTGGGTGAGGGGGCGTGGGTATGTGTACTTGGCCCTCAGCTTGCCTTACGCTCCCTTATCAAGACCAGCGGAGGCGCCTGGGTGGCTCAGTCAGTCAAGCGTCTGACTCCAGCTCTGGTCATGATCTCACAGTTTGTCAGTTGGAGCCCCACATTGGGCTCTGTGCTGACAGCTCAGAGCTTGGAGCCTGTTTTGGATTCTGTGTCTCCCTCTCTTTCTCTGCCCTCCCTCCCTTGCTTGAGCTCTGTCTCTCTCTCTCTCTCTCTCAACAATAAATAAACATTAAAAAAAAAAAGGAAGACCAATAGAGAGACACAAGCAGTTGGAATTCAGGATAATTTCCAGGATCATCAGAAATTAGAAAAATAGTAATAAGCACAGTCTCAGATTGACCCAGATAGGAACTTCCTCATATCTTCTGATACACGATGTGCAGCCTACAAACTTCTCTAAAGGGCAAACAGTCAACAAAAGGCTGGAAGAACTCACTGCAGACTTCACTACGGCCTCTGCAGACTACTGTTTGGATTTTGTTTTTTATTTTTATTTTTTTTAACATTTATTTATTTTTGAAAGACAAAGAAAGAGTGTGAGCAGGAGAGGAGCAGGGAGAGAGGGAGACCCAGAATCTGAGGAGACTCCAGGCTCTGAGCTGTCAGCATAGAGCCCCACACGGGGGCTCGAACCCTCACACCATGAAAACATGATCTGAGCTGAAGTCAGACACTTAAACAATGGAGCTGAAAGGGCGGGCCTACGCCAGCTGACTCCATCTTGTTCTGTGTCCTTCACCTTGACCACACCTCCTCCCCTTGAGTAACCCCCCCTCACCTGCCTAACAGGACTCGGACCCTTCCCCAGCCAATTGGCTGAGGCCATAGCCATTACCTCACCAACTGCCCCTAGGCCCCAATAAAACCTTTGTCCTTTTGAAACTTGCTCTCTCTCCCCGGTATCTCACCGCTGCGTCGGTGCAGGTAGGGGATTGAGCTCGAGCTAGCTCGAATAAAGGCTCTTTTGCTTTTACATCAGACTCGGCTCCCTGGCGGTATTTGGGGATCACGAATTCTGGGCATAACAGCCACCCAGGCGCCCCTGCAGACAGCCCCTGGTGTTTTGATGCCAGAAATGGGGTTTGTCGTGGGGACAGCATGACACATTTCATATGGCAGGACACATAGGAAAGAACTCACTATGTAATATTCATTGAATGGACAAATCGCTTCTCTGGAATTTCTTTTTTGCATATATAAGAGATGAATCGCTGGGTTCTGATGAGGTTTTATGGGGTGACCGTGGGGTTCGTGGGGTCTGGAGCCAACGACCAAGAAAGAATTCTTGAAGACATCTTTGGTGCAAACAGGTGATTTTATTAAAGCACAGGGACAGGACCCATGGGCATGAAGAGCTACCCTGGGACCATGGAGAAACTGGTTATATACTGTTGTTTTGGGGGGGGGGGGGGGGGGGGGGGGGGGGGGGAGGTAAAGTCCAGGGAAAGTTTCCAGTGAGATTTTCATATGCTAAAAAAGACTCACAGAATACTGGAGGCCTAACTATTGTCAAGCTCAGGTTGTTTTTCCCTCTAGCGAAGCATTAACATAAGACAGTAGGGAGTTCCTGGAGAAGCATTTTACTCTGCCAGCCTCAAGTATTTGCCAATGGGCTGCAGGTTATAAAGAAATTTAGTTCTATCTGCCATTTCCTTCCGCCTTTGTTTCCCAAATCACTATGGAGGGAAGATGGAGACTTAGGTCCTGAAGGACTGTGATCTCTGTTTTTTCCCTTTCCATTTGTTTTTTTCCCCTTCCCTTTGTTTTTGGGCAGCCAGGAGTGCCTGGGGAATATCACACACATCCCACCCAGGGTTGGGGGGGTGGTGTTTGTAGCCTGTCAGCTCCCCTTATGCTCCCTCATTATGTTCTACTCCTGAAGCCAAGACTACACTCTATGTTAACTAACTTGAATTTATTTAAAAATAAGTAAATTTAATTAATTTAATTTAAAAACAAAAATAAAATAAAATGTTATTTGGGAATTTTTGTTCTTTGTTTTTGCTAAACACTAAATAT
>NC_064812.1:42008484-42191800 GCF_023721935.1 Panthera uncia | reverse complement strand
TGGCCAAGAAAGAATTCTTAAAGACGTCTTTGGTGCAAAAAGGTGATTTTATTAGAACACGGGGACAGGACCCGTGGGCAGAAAGAGCTGCACTAGGGTTGTGGCGGGTAACTGATTATATACCCTCAGTAAGTCTCTAAGGAATTTTGGAAGCAAGGTTTCCAGGACCTTGAAAGGCTAGCTGCTATTAGGAAAAGGTCATTTATTACCATTTAGTAAAACCTCAGACACGAGACCCTTCAGATATATATCAAGGGGCCATAAGCTTGGAATATGATTGCCAGCATATACCCTGGGGGAGTTGAGATAAAGGAAGTTTCCAAAGGTATTTTTATATGTTAAAGTAGACTTACAGGATCCTGGGGTCAGGATAAAGTTAAGCCACAATTCCCTTTTGCACCTAGTAAAGTGTCATCATCGAGGCATCTGAGCTCCTAGAGGATCACTCTGCCTGTTTCAAGGGGTTGTCAATGGGCCGTAGGCAGTAAGGGAATTTAATTTTTCATTTGCCTTTAGTTTTTCGTTTGTTTCCCACATCACCATGGCAAGCACCATGCTTTTTTCTTGGGTAGCCAGGAGTATCTGGGGATTACCACATATATCCCACCTCGGGGTGGGGTGCTGTTAGCCTGTACTTTGCCCTCAGCTGGCCCCAAGTTCCCTCACCAATCCCAATACCCAGACATACCCACTGTTAACTATTGGTGTTTTCTATTTGGGGTCATACAATTTGACTTCTGCTTTACTTATGTAGCCACAAGCTCTGAGTATTTTCAAGATAATCGCAAATGCATCATGAAAATCATTGTAATGTCTGCATAATATCCTATAACCTATATAGCATTCCTTTGTCATTATACTTTTGGTTCTTTCTAACACTTTACCATTATAAATATCACTGGCATAAGATATTGAGGATGAAGTGTCAGGATATTGGCAACTTACTTTCAAACAGGACAAAATGCTGTCACTAGTTGAATCCAGGTAGATAGTATATGAGAGGTCATTGTACTTTTCTTTCAACCTTTCTGGGTTTGAAATTTTCATAATAAAACATTATAGATAATAGTGCCGTGACGAACACTTTCGTTTGTCCATTTCTCTGATCTAACCCTTCAATTTTGTGTTTATACCAAATTCTTAAAAAGGAGGCACTGGGTCAAAAGTCATGAATATCTTTAAAGATTTTGTTAGGGAATACCCTGTTATATGGTGGCCGACAGAACTGATAAGGGAATTTCAGTCCCTGCCTGAAAACTTCCCTTCCAGGTTCTTGTTCCCACCCTGCTTGCCTCAGGTGCCAAATTACTACTAATGAGGAATACGGAAGTAACAGCCTATAAATTGTCCCCTCCGTAGATGCTCTGGGCTCACATCTCTGGAGAATGATCTCCTCTGGGCCCACATCTCTGGAGAATGATCTCCTCTGGGCCCACCGGTGTAAAATAAACCTCCTTCCTTCCAAAACCTCCTTCCTCCCAAGATCTCTGAGTACCCCTTGGTTCTTCTTTCTGGTGATCCAGACCAATTTCCATAACAATTTCACTGCACATTCTCAACGTGCTGTCTTGAGGGTTATACCAACAATGTATGGAACTGTTGTCCTGTTAGAGGCCATCCATGCCTTTATGTGAATTTTTTATTAATATCTGCTATTTTCATAGAAAAATAGTATGTTGCTGAGTTTCTCCGGTTACTGATAAGTTTGAACACTTTTCCTTATTTTCATTAGTTTTTTGTATTTCTTTCCTGACTCATAACCTTGATCCATTTTTCCATTGAAAGCTTAGTGTTGACTCATTTCCTTGAATGAATTTTTTAAATTAAATGTTTATTATTTGGGGGGGTGTAATGTATGAACATAACATAGTTAATTGTAATATGAACAGGTAGTTCCTGCCCTACCCCTACCCATCACCAGAGAATGCCTCTTTAAGAGTTTTCTTTAAAGAGCTGTTTTTTCTAGTGCTTTCTCTAAGTAACGAGATTTTTTTTCTGGTTTTTTCAAGTAAATAAAGCTATAATTTACACACGATAAAATGTACATATTTTACCTGTGCTGTTAAATTTTAACTGTCAATGAGGGTTTTTAATTGAGTAAAAAAAAAAAAAAAAAAAACCACAACATAAAATTCATCCTCTTAACCATTTCTAAGTACAGTTCAGTGGTGTTAACTATACTTACATTGCTGTGCAACAGATACGTAAGAACTTTTTCACCTTGCAAAACTAAAGCTTTATACCCGTTGAACAACTCTCCATTTCTGCCCTGCTGCCCCAGTGCCTTGACAGCCCCCTGGCAACCATAATTCTACTTCTTTCTATGACTTTGACTAGATATCTCATATAAGTAGAATCATACAATATTTGTCTTTTTGTAACTGGTTTATTTCACTTAGCATAAAGTCCTCCAGGCTTATTCATATTGATGTAAATGGCAGAATTTCCTTCTTTTGTTAAGGCTGCCTATTATTCCATTGTATGTATATACTACAGTTTCTTTATCCATTCATTCATTGATGGGCATTTGGTTTGTTTCCATTTCTTGGTTATTGTGAATAATGCTGCAGTGAACGTAGGTGTACAAATATCTTTTTGAGATCCATTCAATTCTTTTGAGATTATACCCAAAAGTAGAGTTGCTGGATCATATGTTCATTCTATTTTTAATTTTTTGAGGAAAATTCATGCTAAGTAATATGCTTTTACAAATATTTCTTACTTTTTTTTCCTTTAAATTTTATGGACATTATCTACTGACTTTACACACTCTGGGGAAAAAAAGCTTTATTCTCTCCCATCTCGATTTCCCCTTCTTACTATCTTCCAAGTATATTTATATCCCAAGTTTTGGTTAAATTACTACTGTGTGTTTATATGTTTTTTACTCTGCAAGCATTGTTTATTTAATTTGCTTTCCTATAGATCTTGTTTTTCCTGGAGTTCAGGCTTGTGCTATTTTTTATTCCCTTAGGGTTTTTTTTAAGTACTTACTATTAATTTATAGCGGATTCACTTACAACACTGTAAAATTCCCCTCAATATGGTCAAGCTCATCTTGACCTGTTAATTACACTTTTCCCTGGGAGACAATCCTCTGTTCTTTTGCTCAATCTCCCCTGGTTTCGTTCTAGGCCTGCTGTAGAACAGCAGAACTAACTTCCACCATCATACTGGTTATTCTCTTCATCTCTTTCCTGTGTTGGGTTCCCTGTTTCCTGGAGCCCATGACTTAGCTCTCTTCAAACTGATGATCCTTGGCTGCCTATTTATATTTAAGAGTGGAAGCCAAATGTTTACAAAGGGATTGACAGTGAAAAGACTGATCGTGTATTATATCCCAGGCACTACTGAGCCCTTGGGGCTTGAAAGAGAAATAAGACTCCAAAGGAATAAATACAAACACACAATTATAAATCTAGAACTGCTGATGTGACTGCAGAATATATACAAGGGTTAGTAGTGACACGTAGGAAGGAGTAATCAGCTGCTCTCACACAGCCTTCCCTTCTAGACTATACTAATGATGATAACAGGAGTGGCAGTGACGATATCTAACATTTGGTAAATCCCTACCCTGTACAAGTACTATTTAATATCCATATAAGGCCAAAACTCCTTTTGGTTTTAAAGTGACGACTTTTCTGAATTTTCCGAACAGAATTTTATTACCTTGAAAAGAATGTGTCATATATCAATAATATGTGAAGGATCAACACAGGTTGACAAGTGGTATTCTGAATGTCTGTTTTTTCTTCAATCTGTATTCATCTTTTAAAATGAAACAAAGTCGGGGCACCTGGGTGCCTCAGTCGGTTTAGCGTCTAACTCTTGACCTCATCTCAGGTCATGATCTCAGGGTTGTGGGATTGAGCCCTGTGTCAGGCTCTGTGCTGAGCCTGGAACCTGCTTGGGTTTCGTTCTCTCTCTCTCTCTCTCCCTCTGCCCTCTCCCCCATTTGCATGCTCACTCTCTCTCAAATAAAATAAATAAAATGAAACAAAGTTATACCTTGTGCAGGGCAATATGTATGTCATTTGCGTAGAAAGGGATGTATTAATACATATTTTTGCATAAATTGCATGTTTAGCAAATACTTTTTTAGAAGAACACACAATACACCGTGGACACCCCCAAGGAGGGATGTCCCGTGCACTTATATGTAAGTTGGAGGAGAGTTTTTAAAATAACTTTTCTGTGCATCTAATCACTGTGAACTTTTAAACCATGGACATTTCTATTGCTTTTATAATTAAAAACTAATTTTTTTTAATTAAAAAAAATTTTTAAGTTTATTTATTTATTTTGAGAGACAGATACACAGAGACAGAGAGAGAGAGAGAGCATACAAGTGAGTGCAGGGGAGGCAGAAAGAGGGAAAGAATCCCAAGCAAGCTCAGTGCTGTGTAGACCCCAACACAGGGCTCAATCCAGGAACTGTGAGATCACGACCTGAGACGAAATCAAGAGTCAGATGCTTAACCAACTGAGGCCGTCTAGGCACCCCTTTTTAAAATTTTTTTTTAAATGTATTTATTACAGGGGCGCCTGGGTGGCTCAGTCGATTGAGCATCCGACTTCGGCTCAGGTCATGAACTCGCGGTCCGTGAGTTCGAGCCCCACGTCGGGCTCTGTGCTGACAGCTCAGAGCCTGGAGCCTGCTTCCGATTCTGTGTCCCCCTCTCTCTCCACCCCACCCCTGCTTGTGCTCTTTCTCTTTCAAAAATGAATAAACATAAAAAAATTTTTTTAATAAAAAAAATTATTTATTACAAACTAATTTGAAATGAAATAATCGCACCATGTAAACATGCAATCATAACATGGTAATAGAAGAGTGATTATAGTGGAAAACCCTCCACCAACATAATTCCCCTCAGTGCTGCTTTCAGGACCACAGGGCTCAGGCCATCCACCAAGAGCAGTGACAGAACACTGCCAGGTCAGGGAGGGGAGTGAGAGAAGATACCACGAGGGCAGCGTTTTGGAGAGTCTCCGCGTCCTGTCTGCCTGTCAGCTCCCCGCCCCTCACTGACTGCAGCCCATGGTGGAGGCAGCTGCAGGTCAGAGCTTGAGTCTGTCCAGTTCCACTTGGTCATCCCCTCTCCCTCCCTTCCTTCCAGAGCAGTGGTCACAATCTGGACTCAAGCCAGCGCCAGTTCAGTTGAGTTTTGGGGCTGGAGATGGGGTCAGGGGTAGAAGAAAAAAAATCATAGATGGACCAGGCCAAAATGAACCAATGTAACAGCAAATCCAGTTGGTCAAAGCAGGGAGTTGGGAACAGTTAAAGCCAAGGTCCTGCTACATCTGTGAATGCAGAAATCCAAGCAAGGTCAACACCAAGGAGAAGAGCAGCATGAACACCTAAGAATGTGTTACTCACTTAATCGTCCCAACAACTCTATGACATTGACTCCATTCTAACCCCCATTTTATAGATGCAGAAACTAGGCGTCCAGAGATGCAGTGATTTGCCCATGTCACAAAACTGGTAGGTTTTAGAGGTAGGATCCAAATCCTAGTAGTTCAGCTCTGGAGCCAGGAACTGTGTTAATGATAGGAATAAAACACTACATTAACTACTTACTTACCACTAATAAACATGTGATCACAAACTGTGGTTTGAAGAGAAGAAATGCAGCCCAAAACTATGATACTTGACCTATACCTCAGAGTTAGCTAAGGCTTTCCTGGTGAAGAAAAACTGGAACTGAGATCTAAATATTGAGTTACTTAGGGGCGCCTGGGTGGTTCCATCGGTTAGGCGTCCGACTTCGGCTCAGGCCATGATCTCGGTTCAGGGGTTTGAGCCCCACGTCAGGTTCTGTGCTGATAGCTCAGCGCCTGGGGTCTGCTTCGGATTCTGTGTCTCCCTCTCTCTCTGCCCCTCCCCTGCTCACACTCTGTCTGTCTGTCTCTCTCTCAAAAATGAATAAACATTAAAAAAATTTAAATATTGAGTTACTTAGATAAAATAGCTGGAAGGTCAGAAGAGAGTTCCAGATCATGAGAATAGCATATGCAAAGGTCCTGTGGCAAAAGAGAGAATGCCAAGTCTGAGGAAAGCCGATGTAGCAAGTGCTGACTGACGCTGGGGACAACATGAGGCAATGAAGTTTGTGCAGATTGGTTAAAACCTGGTCATTGCCTTCACATCTAGGATTTGGGGTAGAGAAGTGCTCTGGTATGAAGAACCTGGGCTTTTTTGTGGGACTTTACTGCAATCGTGTGTATCAGCATCAAGCACTAACCTTGCCCATGTGCTGACATATGCTAGTTTTGTTCTTCCTCTCCCATGCCCCCATTCTTCCCTTCTGCTCCATTCCTGACTCTGTGACTTAGATAGAAGCGTGCAACAATGCCCAGCTTGCACAAAGAACTGGGATGTGGTGACCCCAGTTCCTCTGCACTCTTTGTAAAGAAGCCTCCTCTCCTCCCCCTCCCATCCCACCCCACCCCAGTCTAGAGTGACTCACCATAACGGAGAGACAGACAGCTGAAGTGCATTTGGCAAAGACCAATAGCATATTGTGTCACAGACTTTGTTGGCTTTCCCTAGCCTGAGCTTTCAAAAGCAATTCAAATAAGAGATGAACCAGGTGCCAGGGTCCATTGATCTGTGTCTGTTAGAATTGAGGTGGATGTCAGCCGTGTCCCCATTTGGCACTTTCCTTCCAGACTGTGCCAGGAAGGCGCTAGAGAATGCCTACTGGATATATATATGATGGAAAGCTGGCTGTCTGGCTTGCACTCACTTTGTTTATCTGGGTCTCTGCACGGTGGCATGGCCTCCATCCACCGTAGAAAATTGCCGTGCTCAGACTGTTTGACTTTGGCATTTTAACTTGTTTTTCATTTCTGTGAAATGAAAAGAAGATTATTCACTTAATAATCAGAGGACAATTGGCTATTCAAGAACATCCTGTAAGCATTACAGGGATCGGTCCTTGACCCTGAGAAAGAAAGGAAACAGACATTCCTTGGAATGGTGAAGATCCAGCTTAGGAGCGGCAGTGAAAAGAAGGATGACAGCAGCATTTTTGGAGGGTCCATCCAAAACTCCCTGGAAACTGGACCGGCTTTGCAGAGCTCAGGGTTGTTACAGCAGAGCTGTTTCTATACCTGTATGGAATCCTAAACACTGAAAAATATATGGGGAGCGATACTTACTAATCACCTAACATGAGCCCAGCCCTGTTCTCGGTCCTGGGATCCCAGAAGGAGGGGTTCCCAACGGAATGGGGACAGACATTGGCTGTCGGTGACCTCAGGGGTACCTCCAAAGACTCTAATGGAGGACTGCACAAAATATAATAAGAACAGAGCAAAAGCCAGCCATATTTGCCTGGAAATATCTGAGACCATCTCAGAAGGCTGTCTGGTCCTCATACCCCTCTCCGGGGGGCCTTGTATCAGTCTCCCACTTCAAAGAGAATTTGTTTACAACACTTAATGGTTTAGAGTCCGCTTCTCTACTCCTGTAGCTGTTATCACTGCTACATGTCCTTGCTGAAGAAGCTTCTGATTGGGCTCCTGGCTTAGCAGTAAGTGTCAACATGTATTGAGTTCTTACTGGGAACCAACCCGGAGCCAGTGAGCCCTATCTCATTAAACCTTAGAACAATCCCAGGAGGCAGCTTTTATTCCCATCCCCACTTATAGATATGAAATCCAAGACTTGGGGGGGTTAAGTGGAATGCCCACAGTCCCACAGTTAGAGGCAGAGGGCTATAAAATGAGCATTCTGATGGCAAAGACCTTGCTCTAAGCTAGGAACCAGCAAACTCCGACTGGTTAGCCAGATCTGGCATGCTGCTTATTTTTGGAAATAAACTTTTTTTTTTTTTTTAAGTAGACTTCACCCCCCAATGGAGAGCCCAATTCAGGTCTTGAACTCACAACCCCCTGAAATCAAGACCTGAGCTGAGATCAAGGGTCGGTCGCTCAACCAACTGAGCCACCCAGGTACCCCTGTAAATAAATATTATTTGAGCATAGCCACACCCGTTTTTTTTTCTAACTATTGTCTATGGCTCTTCTCATGCTACAAAGGCAGGGTTGAGTACTTGTGACAGACCCTATGGCCCACAAAGCCTAAAATGTTTACTTTCTGACTCTTTTCAGAAAAAGGTTGCCGAACACTGCTCTCAATCATACACGAAACAACCTACCTTCCAATTAAATCAAAGTCTCCCAGAGGGCACAGACTGCCTTATTCATCCTTGCTGTCCCCTCGGCCTCCAACCTGGGAGATTTCATTATTGATGCAGTGGACCTTAAAATGCTTGCTCAATTAAATGGATTTAACCTGTATTGAAGCAATCCTAGACCTCCTTCTAAAAATGTAAAAATTGAGGCGAAAATCACATTTGCCGCAACCTTCATTAGGTGAGACAAATCCTGGAGGTCAAGATCGATTGCTCTAACAGCAGAACAAGGACAAGCCTAAACTGAAGCAGATGCTACATGTGCAACAATCTGTTTTTAAGATGTGTTCTTCGGTGAGTAGCTCGGCAATCAGCTGCCGGTTTAAAAAAAAAAAAAAAGACAATATATCTTTCAGCACTTTAGAAACTGGAAAGTACACATAAGCAAAACCTCAAGGAGACAAGAATAAATAAAACCTATCTTAAGTCTCTGGCGTCTTGCAGGCAGCCCAGGGAAAAGAAGCCAAGGATGAGGGAGGAAGGGAGCATTCCTTTCCAGCAGGGGGGAGGGGCTGTGGTCAGTCAGACCTGGAAAGCGTCGTCCATTTTGGAGTGGTGCCTCCGAACCCGGTGAGACCACACGCCACAGGAGTAGGAAGTAGGAGTAGGAAGGTGACAATGGTAATGACGATAGTGTTGTAAAATCAGCTTTTTTTGCGCCTCCTTGGCTGCAAAAATTGTTTGGCAGGTCACATGTGTATAAGGAATTAAGGATGGAATGAATGCAAAAGTGTTTTTTTCCTCTCGCATAAGTATTTACCTTTCTTATAGCACTAATTTTGCTGCATGACTATGGCCGGTTTCCAGTGCTCCCTCAGCACAGGAACTGGAAAATAGTAGGTGCTTAATAAATGTGTGCTAGGTTGATAGGTTTTGCAATACATAGCAGCCTAATCACAAAAAATGACACTCTACAGATATAATTTTCCATTTTCAATGTAATGAACATTCCAGTAATGCTGTAAAGAATCTTCGTAAACAGAAAGCAAGTGGCTTACAAATTGCATATTTTATGCCAATGTATACATTTATTAATATTCTCCCGTACTTGCCAATTTCTGGGGGTTTTCCCATCTACAGAGTCAGCATTTTAGATTGCTGTGTCTTCCAGGTATTGGTTCCCATGTTTCCTGAGGTAGAAAATAATTTTTATTATTTTTTTTCCAGGATTCTTCCATTGTCAACATCATTTGCATTATTTCACCATTGTCACAAATATTTCCAAATTTGGTTAACTTCATAAATTAGCGCACTGGTCTTCCGGGTCATAAATAAAGGGGTTTCCCTCACCGGCACCTACTAAGCACGTCAAGTTGGTTACTACCCATCCCCGTCACCTCTTCCCCTCCAAATAGTCACCAGGTCCTGTAACATTTTTAGCTGAACCTGTTTTATGAGTGAACATTCCAAGAATCTGTATGGAACAAGGTACATCTAACTTATAGCATTTGTGAATTTTGCTAAAACAAACAAAACAAAAAACCAAAAACCATTAAGGTCCTCCCACCGACAGTAAAAGGCATACATTAAAAGGAATAAGACTAGGGGTGCCTGGGTGGCTCAGTCGGTGGGGCGTCTGACTTCAGCTCAGTTTATCATCTCACGGTTCGTGGGTTTGAGCCGCACTGTCGGGCTCTGTGCTAATGGCTCAGAGCCTGGAGCCTGCTTCAGATTTTGTGTCTCCCTCACTCTCCGCCCCTTCCCCACTCACACTCTGTCTCTCTGTCTCTCAAAAGTAAATAAATGTTAAAAATATTTTTAAAAAAATAAAGGAATAAGACTATACCAGCCCTGTAGAAAATGACAGGCTCAGGCATGGATCAGCTCAGAGTCAAGGAGACCATGACAGAGATTCCTGCCTCACTGTTGGTAAATCAGTCAATTTGTAGATGGCTATCAGTCCAACCAGACCAAAGTTCTGAATCTTTTTTTTTTTTTCATTGTGACATGAAATAGCATGCAGGTCCTGTTGCCATCTTGGCAGCCCCATTCTTTCCCCACTCCTGAAAGCACTGACTCTGCAAGTGGGTCAGAATAGTCATTCTAGTGGGAGAACCTGGGGACCACTCTAATTTGCAAGTTAGCCATTGGCAATATTAGCATATACTAGGAACAAGTTGATAGTAATTAATTCCTTACCATCCAGCCTGCACGCCACGGCAACCCACTCAGGTGTCATATCTCTGTAAGAATCTTCAAGAAATGTTGAGGTAATTGAATAGAATAGATAGGCACCTGGAGCGCTCAGCCTGCTGCCAGTCCATTTCACCTGCCTGGAGGGTGGATATTTATCTCCCCTAGAGAACTTGTCTGCCTGTTTTAACTCAGAGTATAGGTTAAATTAACGGTTGTAAAAATCCATCTGCCTTGTATTTTGTTATGCAATCCAACCACGCTAATGGACTTAGTTTGCATACTTTTAGTTGCGTTCTTAGGATTGGCATACAAGATATTATAACAAGTGGAATGAAGTCATGAATTTAACCTACTCTAAAATTTGAGTTTGCACCCAAAAAAAAAAAAATTTAAATTGTATCAGTTAGCTCTTCTTATGCAACAGACCACCCCAAAATTTAGATTCAAAGAGCAAATATTTATTGTTTCTCAAATATTTATTACTGGTTGAGTGGTTCTTCTCATCTGGGCTGGATCCCTTGGAGTTATATGGTCTAAGATAGCTTTTCTCGTGTCTGGGATCTCAGCTGGGAAGGGTAGGGTTGCAGGACAGCGTGGGCCCATCAGAGAGAAACAAAGCCAGACATTGGTTAAAAGCAGTAAAAACATTTTTTTTTTTTTTAAAATAACTACTGCAGTAGGGAAAAGAGCAGAGCTTTCAATTCTGGTTTGCATATAAAAGGGAAAATGAGGAAATTGGAAGGGGAAGCGAGCAGGGACTAAGGTAGAGTCAGGGAAGTGAAAAATTACCAAAAGTGAGTAGGAAGGGTGGTTCGTGCAAAGGCAGTTAGGTCCTGTGTCTGCTAACTGGGTTTAGCAAAGTTAGCCTCCCACCCTCTACAGACTGGGAGACAGAGGTCCTATTCTTGATAATTACATTTTAAAGGAATGACTTTTAGGGGCACCTGGGTGGCTGAGTTGGTAAAGTGTCTGACTTGATTTCGGCTCAGTTCATGACCTCACGGTTTGTGAGTTCGAGCCCCAGGTCGGGCTCTGGGCTGACAGCACCCAGCCTCCTTGGGACTCTCTCCCTCTCTCCTGACCTCTGCCCCTCCCCTACTTGCTCTCTATCTCTCTCTCTCTCAAAATAAACAAACCCCCTCCCCCAAAAAATTTAGGGGCGCCTGGGTGGCTCAGTCAGGTAAGTGTCTGACTTCGGCTCAGGTCATGATCTCACGGTTTATGGGTTCAAGCCCCAGGTCAAGCTGTGTGCTAACAGCTCAGATTCTGTGTCTCCCTTTCTCTCTGCCCCTCCCTTGCTCATGCTCTGTCTCTTTCCCTCTCAAAAATAAATAAACATTTAAAAAAGAAATGTTTTTAATGTAAAGGAATGACTTTCAGATCCTTGAGAAAGATACTCTAGAGTTGGCCAGATGTCTGTACATCTGCAAGGGACAGTGGAAGGATTCATAATCATCAGCTTTTTTAAATAAATGCTCTGAGAAAGGGAAGTCAGGGACCTATCTTTGGGTGTTGGCTGGAACAAAGCATCAATTCTTTTGGCAGCCTTGAGCTTTTCTAGATAGAAACTCAAGAGGAGCAGGATCCAGCTAGAAGCCATGCTAGTATTTGGTCGAGTCAACTCGGGCAGGGGTTTGGACTGAGTCAGTTGTGTGGAGAGTTTTTGCAGTTCTCAGCGGTCCCTGCACCTAGTATCTCATCCTCCAACAGGCTCATCTGGTTTGTTCACATGGTGTTCAAAGTCCACAGGTGAAAGAGAAGGTAAGCCCCGGTGCTCGAGTACATTTTGAGCTTCTGCTTGCTTCATGTTTGCTAACTTGGCCAAAGAAAGTCAGATGGCCAACCCCGGATTTGGGGTTGAAAATAGGATTCAAGGGGTAGAAAATAGGCTCCTTCTCTAGAGGGGAGGAGAAGCTAAGTCACAAGGCAGAGGGGCCTCCATACAGGGGTGGAAGGAGTCCTTGTGGCCATCTTTGCAAACAATCTCCCAAAGATTTCAGTCTATTGCCAGCCTGGTTTTTCCCCAAGTTTCTATTCTTTAAGCAGGAGGAATAAAAATTTTAATCATAGGCCTATCTCAGCTTAAAGCTTAGTGCATTCTCATCATTTAAATAGTCCATTTAGGTATATTGAGTCTCTCTGGAATCATAATGTTCATAGATAGCCTCAACGCTTCCTAATTCTAAGACGGTATCCAAGGGGAGGGATGTGGCAGAGAAGAGGCACAGTAAGCTGCTGTGGTTAGTCTGTGTCTTGAACAAGGTGCCTCAGTGTGGTTGGAGTAGGGGTTTCATTCTAGCCCATGCCTTGCTCGCCAAGCCATGACCTGGCTAGAGCTGCATCAGCTTGGAGAAGGGGCTCCTCTTTCCAACTGATCATCCCAGAGGGGTACCTGTTGTCTTCCCTTTATCCAAAAGACACCTTATTCTAACATGCACGAAGATACCACATAAGTTAGCAAAGGCCCAGGATGTTCTAGGACTGGAGAAGGTAGTCCCTTGGGTGGCATTCGTTAATTAGCTCTCATTTTCCATCTTCTTCTGGCAATGACTGGGCCTGGAAACAGACAAGGCTTTCTTATATCATATCCTCCTTGCTCTGTGTTCCATCTAAGTCATAATGGTAGGGAGAGCAATTCCCCCTACTCTATAGACAGGTATATCTGCTAAGTGTTTTTTATGTGCTAAAAGAAGAGATTTCCAGATATTGAAATTTATTGAAAATTATTTCTCAGGACAATAGCATGGCTTGTAAGACTGCTGTCCTATTGCATAATTGTACTTTGCATGGTGGAAACTGACCGTGATCTTCCTCCCTGTTTAATTTCTGCCACCCTCTCTCCTAGGATGTGGAGGAGGGACTAGAGGAGTGCTTCCATAAGCAAGGTCCAGCATCATCTGGATTACCTGCAAGCTTGTAGAAATGCACATTTTCAGGGGCGCCTGGGTGGCTCAGTCGGTTAAGCGTACGACTTCAGCTCAGGTCACGATCTCACTGTCCGTGAGTTCAAGCCCTGCGTCGGGCTCTGGGCTGATGGTTCAGAGCCTGGAGCCTGCTTCCGATTCTGTGTCTCCCTCTCTCTCTGCCCCTCCCCTGTTCATGCTCTGTCTCTCTCTGTCTCAAAAATAAATAAACGTTAAAAAAAAAAATTAAAAAAAAAAAAAAGAAATGCACATTTTCAGACCTTACCCCAGACCTACTGAATCAGATCTTTGGGGGTAGAGCCCAGGAATCTCCAGTTTTACAATTCTTCTGAGAGATTTTGATACCCACTAAATTTTGAGAAACACTGGACCAGCATATAGGGCTTGTACTATACTAAAAAATGCAAAGGAGAAGAATACATTAATTATGCAAATTAGGAGAGGTTGGCAACTCTTTGTAGCAATGGAAGGAACACCTCAATGGAAACCCAGGTTCCTAGAATCCTGAGTGACTTGGGCAGGTTGCATAACCTTTCCAAATCCTGTTTTCATACCTAGAAAACCAGTGTTTGGAGCAGAGTATTTCCAAGGTTCCTCCCAGCCTCATCACCCAGGATTCTGATCATTCATTATAGTCTTAGTAACCAATGAGACAGCTCTCCAAATATGACTATTCCTTTTTGGTGCCGATTACAAAGATAGGAGGCTAATGTTGTTGATTGACTTCCACTCTGGCTGATGCCTTTTGACAATACAGGAGTGCATGAGAGGTTGACATCACAGGAGTGGAGTCAGGACTGTTATAGCCACCACTGGCCATGGAAGAATATGCTTGAGGGCTGAACCTGGCCAAGGACTGTAACACTCACAAGTCAAGCCCAACCACTAACTTTTCAGCATTTTCAATCCAGTGACTGTGATACAAATCAAAAAAGCTTTATTCTGTACCTATCTGCTCACCCCCATTGTTCTTCCGCAATTGGAGTTTGGGAAATAACCTTTTTTGAATTAAGTGGTCAACCTGCATGCCGGTAACAGCTTCTCATTTATGCTCCCAAACTCAAAAACCCTTGAGCATTTGTACATTTCTAACCTATGTTTTATCCAAGCTATGCCATTGTCTGTGCTGTCAAAATATCCTCAAAGACCTAAGAGTGAAATAAGTTGCTAGATGAGCAGAATAGTGCCTTCACTCCCGCCCCAAAAGATGTCCTGTCCCAGTCCCCGGAACCTGTAAATTTGTTACCTTAACATACAAAAGAGACTTTGCATGTATGGTTAAATCAAGGATTTTGAGATAGGAGATTATCCTGGATTCTCTGCATGGGCCCAAGGCAATCACAAGTGTTCTTCTTTTTTAAATTACTTTTAGATTGTTTGTTTGTTTGTTTGTTTGTTTGTTTTGAAAGAGAGCACACTCATGAGAACAGGGGAGGGGTAGAGAGAAAGGGGGAAAGAGAATTCCAAGCAGACTCCATGCCGACAGCACAGAGCCTGATGCAGGGCTTGATCTCATGAACTGTGAGATCATGACCTGACCCCAAATCAAAAGTCAGATGCTTAACAGACTGAGTCACCCAGCCGCCCCAAAAGCGTTCTTCTAAGTGAAAGAAGGAGACAGGAGAGTCAGAGGAGATGTGAGAGTGGAAGCACAGTCAGAGTGACATAGGGCCAAGGGTAGGAATGCGGGCAGCCTCTGGAAGCTATGAGGAGCAAGGAAATAAAGTCTCCCCCAGAACCTCCAGAAGAATTTTTGTTGTTTGAGAGAGAGAGAACTCGTGCTCAAGCAGGAGGTAGGGAGCAGAGAGAGAGAGAGAGAGAGAGAGAGAGAATCTTAAGCAGGCTCCACACTCAGCACAGAGCCCAACTCAGGGCTCGATCCCACAACCCTGGAATCCTGAGCCAAATTCAAGAGTTGGACATTTAACCAATTGAACCACCCAGGCGCCCCTAGAAGAACATCTTGATTTTAAGACTTCTGGCCTCCAGAACTATAAGCTATTACATTTGTGTTGTTTTAAGCCACTAAGGTTACAGTAACAATAGGAAGCTAATATACTTGCCTCAACTCATTCTTTGTTGAGGGCTTGCTGTGCCCACCGTGTCTCTCTGTGCTCACTTTACTTGCATTATTCCTTTTAATTCTTAACAAGATGTAATAGCCGTCCCAAGTCATCAGCTAACAGTGCAGTCTCACCCAGAATCCAAACACAAGACCATTTACATCGTTGTCTATTTTTTGGATGAGGGTAGCAGTCTTATGTTCTTTATTACTTTTAAAGATCGTTTTGTGAATAACTAAAAGTGATTCCGTCACAACATCCGCACACAGAGAACAGAACGCTTCTTAGACATTCCATGACCTCCACCACAGTCATCAGAGCACAAAATAAAATGCAAATTTGGCTAAGGAAAAGCCACTTCTCTCTGGCTGACATAATTAAGTGGGTAATTTCCATATTATCGGTGGAACTGGGGACTTGTTCATTCTCGCTGAGATTATAGATGGACCCTCATTCCAATTTGGTGGTTCAAAGAGTCTCATGCTCTTCTCATGGAAAATTCTGTATCATTTGCGATGAGGATTACTATAGTGCTACTCGTTAGTGACCGTCCAGTCAAGAAATGTACCACTTCTCAATAATTGATTCCACACGGTAAACGCAATAAACAAAGGATCTTTCCCTCCCTTCTGTGTAATGGTCTCCCTCAGGACAAAAGCTGATACAGGAAAAGGAGGTCAGATATAATCCAGTGGTTTTCAGTTATTCAGAGAGAAGATTATGCTCCCATGATTATTCATTTGCCTTTCTACCCTTCTATTTCTGTCCTATAGAATCCCGTGTGGGAAAGGGTTGCCGGTAATCGGAACTTATCCAGGGCTTATGCAACACGTGTGCAGAAAAGCCCTAGGCCCGGGCACTGCTGTCTCAGACCAGGGTGGTGCTTTTAAGCAAACCTAGTGGGCTTTGGGCCTGCACAGAACCTGGATCCTAGTAGTCTTTAGAAGGGGGTCCAGCCCACCAGGAATTAATTCTGCACCCAGACGCTGCAGTTCCCTCTGGGACAGCTAGAGAGCAGCAGAGAATCGGGTGTCTAGCCGGTGGCCTGGAGGTGGAGGACCCTCCCTAGGGAGCAAGGAGTTGCAGCCCAAGGTGGCAAGGTCAGAAAAGGTGGCAATGACAAACAGGCCGAATATGACGCAGTCAAAACACAGGAAAGAGTCCAGGGCAGTTGCTGAAATATCACTTGGGGGAAATTTTAGAGTCCAGAGCAAAAGCCTCTGAGCTAAGAGAAGACAGAATGGAACTTAGACCTAGAGGGAGAGGTTGAGAGCCATCAGCCAGAGGGAGGTCCAGACCAGAAGTGACAAGCTAATTCCCATTCCTGATGATGGGCCGTGTGCCCCAGGGGAAGGTGTCGGGGAAAGCTTGCTGTAAGGGAGCGTTATGTTCCTCGCATGGCCTCTGCCTCTGAATTTATCCATCAGTTTTGTCCCTGACAGTCAGCTCTGTTCCCACTGCCAACTCATCTACTTCACCACAAGGAGTCTAAAGACTAGTGAGGCAAGGGGCGCCTGGGTGGTTCAGTCGGTTACGCGTCCGACTTTGGCTCAGGTCCTGATCTCACAGTTCGTGGGTTCGAGCCCCACGTCGGGCTCTGCACTGACAGCTCAGAGCCTGGAGCCTGCTTGGGGTTCTTTCTTTCTCCCTCTCAAACATACACTCTCTCTCTCTGCCCCTCCCCTGCTATCTCTCTCTCTCTCAAAATAAATAAACGTTAAAAAAAAAAAAAAAAAAAAAAAAAAAAGACCAGAGAGGCAAAGCTCTTAAGCAGGTCTGAAACAGAGGTACCCACATCAGACAGAGGCTCCTCTGTGACAGCCAGCGCCAGGCAGAGACGGCAGCATGGGATCTGCCTTTGGGGTCAAGATGAGAGGACAGACCTCCAGGGAACCTGTCGCCCTGCTGTTTGAGCTCTCCAGGATGGTGGCGCAGCGGTCAACAGCACACACTTGGAAGGCTGGGGAGAAAGCTCACAAAAGACATCCTTGTGTAGATGTGTTGCTGCCCTGCAGGGTGATGGGTTCTGAAGCTGCCTGTCACACCTCCAGCAGCAACGGCCATTTACATCTCCTGAAAGGGAAGACGATAATTCTTGTGCCATAAGCTCTAGCAAACTGTCTCCTGTCTTTCTTTCCCACCCTCCCCAACAGCCTAATGCTGCGGCAAGCAAGGGAACATCCTCTTACACATGACGCGGTAAAACAAGAAAGAAAACCGAGGAAGGCACTGCGTCTATTACTGCCAGGAAGTCTCCTTACAAATGACAGAAGATTATTTCGGCGACAAGATAAAGTGTGTTCAAGGAGCGAGCCCTCTGAAGAGCAGCAGGCTGTAAGCGCCCCTCCACGCCTCCCTCCCACGTCCAATGACGTCACATGGGGGATGGAACAGTCAACAAGGCCGAAGGGTCCCTGTCAGCACCCGCACTGCGAGGGGAGTACAAAGCAGACAGCTCTGACCGTCGTCAGGAAAACCTACCTCAAATGTTTATCTCACATTTTTGTTTGGCTTTCCGGGGACGTTTAGGATCTAGACGCAGAACCTCGGAGCTCCTGACCGATTAAGTTAATGCAGTAGAAAAAAAAAAAAAAAGGCACTGGTCTCAGGGGACAAAGTAACCAAACCGATTCTTTGATGTACTGTTATCAAACAACCATTAAACATGATTTTCTTAGTTTTTCCAACCAAGTGTTTGAATGTCTGCTTTGGTACGGAGTTATCAGAAGATATGGCACCTACCGGGTTCACTTTAAGAGTAGCTGTATCCGCGAGCGGAACGCTATGCTGGTATATGAGTTACAGCAGTGCATTTGCAGACATGGGAAAACACTCAGTTGAATGTTATTAGATGCAAAAAGCAAATCACAAAATAGTTTGCATTGTGGGAACCCTTTGCAGGGAAAGGCAAAAATATTTACAAGGACATGAGCTAGTGTATTAATTAAGTAGGTGGCACTGTGTTTCTTGTTTTGTTTTGTTTTGTTTTTTCCCTTTTGCTTGTTGACTTCTAATTTTAAAAAATGACTATATATCCTTTGGTACAGTTAACAAAAAATAACATTTTAAAAACAATAATAGCGTCAGGGACAAGGCCGCTGTAACAGAATTTTCCAGAGTCGTGACGTAGTCCAACATGGCTTCACAGGCCAAGTCTCAACTATTAATTAGCAGGCACTCAGATCTGAAAAAATTATTTCTGGAATAGCAGGAATACTTCTTGTAATAAGCCAGAGGCTCGAGGATCCCTGAGAAGCATTTGAGATCGACCGTATGTTTTGAAACAAGTCAGACAGGGCACATGCCCTCTGAGAAATGTCAAGATGGCACAGGAGGACACCCGGAAGCCACCGGCACTGCCTGTTTCCTGTCACTCTCTGGAGCCCACAGTGACAGGGTTCCCAGGAAGCGCCCTTTCAGAGAGTATCTTCGTTTTGGTCTGTTCCTGAATCACTGCGGCTGCTCACCCGCACTGTTCTTAGGGGTCTGTCACTAGACCGGTAGACCGGACGTGGAGACAAAAGTGGACACGGAATTGGGGGGTCGCGCCAAGGTGCTACGTGGGGCCCTGGACAAGGCTCCTCTCCTTATGTGAGTAATTGGGTTTCATCCTTTTGTGATCCATGTGGAGCCACCTGGCTTTTCCTTCCCCATTCTATACTCAAAGAACCCTAGAGATAGAATTTTAAAATTGTAATGTATTAAAAAAAACCTTGTAAACTGCTGCATGGAAAATCCTAGAAGTATCTCGGAGATGGTATGAGTAACTATCTTACAGGAATGTTGGGGATATTAACTATTAAAATTAGCATAGCGCTTGACATATAAATCATATTATAAATGCTAGCTGCTGTTAAAAATTATTTTAAAAAAATCTTTTAGAGTTTATTTTTGCTGCTGTTGAAAATTATTTTTTTTTTAACTTTTTTCGTGTTTATTTATTTTTGAGAGAGACAGAGTGCGAGCTGGGTTGGGGTAGATAGAGAGGGAGACACAGAAACCAAAGCAGGCTCTAGGCTCTGAGCTGTCAGCACAGAGCCCCACTGGGGCTTGAACTTAGAAACCGCGGGATCATGACCTGAGGTGAAGTCGGACACTTAACCAACTGAGCCACCTAGGCACCCCTAAAAATTATTTTAAAAGGGGCACCTGGGTGGCTCAGTGAAGCCTCTGACTTCAGCTCAGGTGATGATCTCACAGTTCGTGAGTTTCAAGCCCCACATCAGGCTCTCTGCTGTCAGCACAGACCCGGCTTCAGATCCTCTGTCCCCCTCTCTGTGCCCCTCCCCAACCTGTGTGCGTGCACGCTCTCTTTCTCTCTCTCTCTCTCTCTCCCCCTCTCAAAAATAAATATTTAAAAAAAAAATTATTTTAAAAGACAGTTTAGGGGTTACAAACCAACTTTATTTAACACCTCATGAAGCAGTCAGTCTCAGTTCCCAGGGGTTCAGGGAACTGCAAAATGGGGCAGAAAGCAAGAAGCTTTTACAGAATAAAGAATAAGGAACAAGAAAGAGAAAAATAGAAAATGAAGGAACAAGGAAATGAGGATAAAGCCAGCTCAGAACTGGCTTAGCATTTAGGGGTTGGCTGACCAGATGTATATGCTGAGTTTCTGGTCAAGCAGAGCATTTACAGGGACATGGAAATTATCTAAGTTTTGGTTTGCTGATGTGGTACCCCGGGGGCAGGAGTGACTCCATCTGGAGCCTAGAAACTTATTTCAACACTGCTAATAATGTCTAACTCAGTTGTTTCTCCTTAAAAAATACAACGTAAACTTGCTTATATTCTAAATCCTACTTATATTGAAGAGTTAAAATGTTGGTTTGATTGATTCTTGTCCTATGGAGACAGAGAAAGAAAATTCTCAATCATCAAAGAGATGAAGGCTAAGCATCTCGGTCATGCTTAATTTGATTCCTCAGGCATGAATTCCTTTCTGTTTCAAACCAATCGCCCTATCTGATTTCATCCAGGGCTCAGGAGTTTGGAGAGTCCTTGCAAGGCTACATTGGCTCTGCCAATCTTAAAGTGGGTCTTTGTGTGCTAGCAGTGAATGAGGCTCAATGCTTTGTTCCTTTTAACTTCCATTCATGTCTTTCTACCTTTTGAGATCCTGCTGTTGTAGCCTACTTGGATTTTGGATGGGTTGGCCCAGGAAAGTTTGCTCCAGAAAAAGACTGTCACAGATCGTCTTCTTTCTCCTGCCTGCTGAGTGATATAGGAATGAAACTTCTAGAGACACCAGGGAAGTCTATAAATAAGAAGGCTGAGCAATTACCAGCAGTGGCATTCCATTCCAAAGATGACTCCTAATGACAGCTCAGGCAAGTGATGGATATGTTTTTTGTTTACAGAGGTCTCTTGGGAGAAATAACTCTCCCCATTCTCAATCCTTGTGGTTCAGCCACACGTGACCTGGGCCTGTCCAGAGTTCTCCACTCCCCTGGTCACAGTCATTGTAACCCAAGCAGGAGAAATCAGAGCACCCTGGACTTTTTCTGGAACTAGTAACAAAAGAAGCACTCCTTTCTTTTTTCATGAAGATCCTTAACTGTGAAAGTTATGTAAGCCTAGAACGGTTGGTGGCTCTCTTTGCCTTTACAAGGAGTGGTGGGGGAAAGGCAATTAAGAATGATGCTAACACAGAACTGAGAAATGGAAAGAGAACCTTGTAAGCCCCCAGATCTAGCCCTACAGAAACAACCTGTGTCCTAGTCTTTATAGTTATATGAGCCCATAAAAGTAAGTCTGAGTTCGTTTCTGCTGCTTTACAACTGAAAGAGACCTAATTACTACAGTCTATTGAGTAATATTTATTGATAGCCATCTTTGTGCCAGGCATTGTGCTGTGCCCTATCTTGAGGAAATTTCATTCTACTTTGAGGCAAATGAAATGGAAAGTCTTCAACAGTAATGAGTCAGCTTCTAAGAGCCCATGGAATGCAGAAATATTGCTTGACTGAATTCCTGGATAGTCAGTGAATCTTGACACATCAAGGATATACTTTCCATGATGCACCCATCATATTGTTTGGTTTAACCAAAAAAGAAATACACATCTGAAGCATTACTCTTTCCATTGCAGAGCTTCTATATCAGTGCACCATAGTGTGGTACTTTCAAGAATTCTCAGCTGAACCTGCTCCATCATCTTGAATATGAAATTCTCCATAAATCCATGTGTATTAGCTTCCTAGGCCTGCCATACCAAATTAGCACAAGCCAGGTGACTCAAGAGAACAGAAATTTAATCTCTCACAGTTCCGAAGGCTGCAAGTCTGAAATCAAGATGTCTGCAGAGCCATGTTCCTTCTGAAGGCTCTGGAGAAGCATCCCTCCTAGGCTCTTCCTAGCTTCTGGCAGCTCCGGCATCCTTGGTGTTCCTTGGGCTGCTGATGCATCGCTCCAGTCTTTGCTCCATGGTCTTCTTTCCCCTGTGTGTGCTTCTCTGTCTTCACACGGCCTTCTTATATACATAACATCACTCGATTTAAGGCCCATCCTTAAATCAGTATAACCTCATCTTAACTAATTATATCCTCAAAGACTCTATTTCCAAAGAAAATTACATTCTGAGGTTCCAGGTGGGCATGAACTTGAAGAGGAAACTATTCAACCCAGTGTACCATCCTCCAAAACCTCTCTGTGGAACCAAACTTTCAGATATAATGGCACAAGGAAAATCCCTTCTGGTGAGATTATCTCTCCACAGGTCACAGAAATTAAAGGTAAAACTTCTTTTTTTTTAATAATATATATATATTTTTTAATGTTTATTTACTCTTTGAGAGACAGAGACAGAGCACAAGCAGGGGAGGGGCAGAGAGGGAGACACAGAAACCAAAGCAGGCTGTAGGCTCTGAGCTGTCAACACAGAGCCCGACACGGGGCTTGAACCCACGAACCCGTGAGATCATGACCTGACCTGAAGTTGGATGCTCAACCAACTGAGCCACCCAGGCACCCTGAAAGGTAAAACTTCTAATAGAAATTCTGTGCCTTTAGAGTAGACAGCTCTTACAAACTGGGCCAGCAGAACCCAAGAAGTATAAACTCCATTATACCTGCATTTATATTTAGTCAAAGTAGTTGCAGCTCAACCAACACATAGTTGTGTTTACGGACTGTGGGAAAGAAAGTATAATCCTGAGAGAGATGTTCATTCAACGTAACTACCCATTAGGGAAATACAAATTGGAACCCCAATGAGATACCTCTGTGCGCCAAACAGAACGGCTAAAACCGAAAGAATGACAACACCAAGTGCTGGCAAGGATGTGGGGCAATGAGAACTCTCAGTTGGGACTGGGGAGGCGTGTAATGACACAGCTATCTTGGAAGACTCCTTAGCAGTATGCACAAAGTGACACATGTGTTTACCCTATGACCCAGCATTTCTACCCGAGGCATCTACCTCAGAGAAATGAATGTGTACATCACAAAAAGACTTCTCCAAGGCTTTTTCATAGCAGCTTTATTCACTGTGGCTAAAGTGAGAAATGACTCCCAAGTTTATCAACAGGAGAATGGTATGTAAATTGTGATATATAGTGGAATGGAATCTTATATGCTAATAGGAAAAATAAAGCTAAAGACATAGAAAAATACAGATGAATCTTAAACCATTTATATTAAATTTTTAAAAGCCAGACATAAAAGAGAATAAACATACTATATGTTTCCATTTACATGAAATTCAAGAACGGACAAAATTAACCTACAGTGATACAAAATAGAAATATTGACTGGGAGCTTACATAAAAGAACTTCTTGGCTGGGGCACCTGGGTGGCTCAGTCAGTTAAGAGTCTGACTTCAGCTCAGGTCATGATCCCGCGGTTCGTGGGTTCGAGCCCCACCTTGGGCTCTGTGCCTACAGCTCAGAGTCTGGAGCCTTCTGCAGATCCTGTATCTCCCTCTCTTTCTGCCCCTCCCCTGCTTATGCTCTCTCTCTCTCTCAAAAATAAGTAAACATAAAAAAAATTAAAAAAAAAAGAACTTCTTGGAGTGGTGAAAATGGTCTATATCTTAACGTGGGTAGTAGATATGTGAGTGTATATGCACATAAAAATTTCCATCAACCTACGTACTTAGGATTTGTGTATTTTTATATATGTAAGTAATACCTCAAAAATAATAACAATAACAGTTCCTGCTCTCTTGGAGCTTTGTGATGGGCAGGGGAGATGACCATTAACAAATTAAAGACTCAAACATGTTATTAAAATTATTATAAATGCTATATATGATTTAAAAAAGATAGAGTACTTTGAGGCAGATTAGCAGAATACAATTTGGATTGGGGAATTATTTTCTGAACTCCATATGCCACTATTTCTGCCTCAGATCTCTCTTGCAATCTCAGATAGTGTCAGTTATTTGCAGACATACTAGGTAGTTGTTGAAATCCAACTGATCCCTGCCTGTTTATTGGACCCTGGATCAAAACACATGGTCATCATGAAGATAAAAAGCTTCTGCACAGCAAAGGAAACAATCAACAAAACTAAAAGGCAACCAACGGAATGGGAAAAGATATTTGCAAATGACATATCGGACAAAGGGCTAGTATCCAAAATCTATAAAGAGCTCACCAAACTCCACACCTGAAAAACAAATAATCCAGTGAAGAAATGGGCAGAAAACATGAATAGACACTTCTCTAAAGAAGACATCTGGATGGCCAACAGGCACATGAAAAGATGCTCAACGTCGCTCCTCATCAGGGAAATGCAAATCAAAACCACACGCAGATATCACCTCATGCCAGTCAGAGTGGCCAAAATGAACAAATCAGGAGACTATAGATGCTGGAGAGGATGTGGAGAAACAGGAACCCTCTTGCACTGTTGGTGGGAATGCAAACTGGTGCAGCTGCTCTGGAAAGCAGTGTGGAGGTTCCTCAGAAAATTACAGATAGACCTACCCTAGGACCCAGCAGTAGCACTGCTGGGAATTTACCCAAGGGATATAAGAGTACTGATGCATAGGGGCACTTGTACCCCAATGTTTATAGCAGCACTCTCAACAATAGCCAAATTATGGAAAGAACCTAAATGTCCATCAACTGATGAATGGATAAAGAAATTGTGGTTTATATACACAATGGAGTACTACGTGGCAAGGAGAAAGAATGAAATATGGCCCTTTGTAGCAACATGGATGGAACTGGAGAGTGTGATGCTAAGTGAAATAAGCCATACAGAGAAAGACAGATACCATATGTGTTCACTCTTATGTGGATCCTGAGAAACTTAACAGGAACCCATGGGGGAGGGGAAGGAAAAAAAAAAAAAGAGAGGTTAGAGTGGGAGAGAGCCAAAGCACAAGAGACTGTTAAAAACTGAGAACGAACTGAGGGCTGATGGGGGGTGGGAGGGAGGGGAGGGTGAGTGATGGGTATTGAGGAGGGCACCTGTTGGGATGAGCACTGGGTGTTGTATGGAAACCAATTTGACAATAAATTTCATACATTAAAAAAAAAAAACAAAAAAAACAAAAAACACATGGTCATTTTGGGGCGCCTAGGTGGCTCAGTCGGTTGAGTATCCTACTTCGGCTCAGGTCATGATCTCGGGATTCGTGAGTTCCAGCCCTGCATTGGGCTCTGGGCTGACAGCTCAGAGCCTGGAGCCTGTTTCAGATTCTGTCTCCCTCTCTCTCTGCCTCTCCCCCACTCACGATCTGTTTCTGTCTCTCTCAAAAATAAATAAACATTAAAAAAAAAATGGTCATTTCTAACGGTGAGTCAGCATTTCATTCCAGAAAGTTTAGGAAACTTGCAAATCAGAATCTTCTATCATTTGTCACTGCACATCTCCTTTTCTGGAGCCAAGGTGAGACAAAAGGGAAAGGTCACTTGGCTGAGAGCTGCTATGTGGACCTTTGGAGAGAACTGGATGAAACCACGTGCATTATTCTCTTTCTTTTTTTTAAACATTTTTTTAATGTTTATTTATTTTTGAGACAGAGACAGAGCATGAGTGGGGGAGAGGCAGAGAGAGAGGGAGACAGAATCTGAAACAGGCTCCAGGCTCTGAGCTGTCAGCACAGAACCCGATGCGGGGCTCGAACCCACAAACTGCGAGATCATGACCTGAGCCAAAGTCGTATGCTCAACCGACTGAGCCACCTAGGTGCCCCATGTTATTCTCTTATTAAACATGCTCATCTATCTACATTTAACAAAAGGACAGATTTTCACTGAATTATTCATGGAACAATATCTTAAGACTTAACTACTTACAAGAGGGTTTGGAGGGGATGAAGTAGTCACTAACTTACCTAATAGGCAGTTATTGATTATTAATTACATTAAATGCTTAGGTAAAGAAATGAAAAGCATTACAGAACTGATATTTAAAAAAAATAACTCCTCATAAAAAGGCATACAAAACAAGAAACTCAAATGCTAAACGTTGAGAAGGTCATATTCCTGTAAAGCATTTGGTTAAAAGAAAAGGAAACTTAAAATATTAGATAGAAAGTCCCAGCAGATGGGAGAAGGTTTGGACAATCCTGTAGGCAGGATAAATGAAGTCTGTGTAAAACAAAGGACCCAGTCCAAAAATGCTAGTCTGATTACTAATATCTGGGGTGGAAGCCATATTGAACCTCAATCAAAAGCCTATTATCTTATAACTTCAGTATCTCATAATCTCAGCTGTTCTAACGTGCCCCTCTGCCTCTTTGGATTTGGTAAATCCTGTGAATTAATCTGTTCAACACAATATATATTTAGTGTTTGCTTTAGAAATAGGTGGTGTCTTGTTTTAATTTTGTGGGATCTCTGTATATTTTTGAGCATGTTGAAAAGATTGGATAATTGGAATATACATACATATGTATGTGTGTGTGTGTGTATATATATATATATATATATAATTATATTTATTGGGTTAAAAATGTTCATTAGCTACATCTAAGGAGACACCCCAAAGGGAGGCTAATGAATCTGTGACAAGGACTTTTGGGGCCAAGTAAGATGAGTTCTGGGTGCTGCCTTGCCTCTAATAGACAGTTTCTTTGTTTTCCTACCCATGTGAGGGCTTGTTCTTAACACTAGAGCTAGATAAGAAAGCAGATTCTTGCCTCTATGACCAGTACTCCTGGCTAGTGTTATACAAGGTCAGAACACTGATGAGGCTGTGTATCACCTAGTCATCAACTTCAAAGGCCACAAGAGAACCTCTGGAAGCAACGGCTGGAATTTCTCCTTGTTGGTTGGCAGGTTTTACTACATTTTGAAAGGAAGCAACAAATTTCTGAACACCTCTGTCTCTGTCACCTGACACTTCTGTCCTCACTAGGATACCATCTATGTGATTAGAATGAAACGTCCAATTAACAAGGTTGGTTGCGCCTCCATTTTTTTCTACGCATCACGTGTACTATTGCTATAGCGTTGTCTTGGGAGTAGATACATATGGCAGAAGTAAACAACTGCACGCCAGACATCTTCTTTCAGACCTCCCTTGAGCTCACACGCTCTCACATCTCGAGGGTGTACTTCCATTTTAGTAAACGTCCCCGCTTGCTCCATTCACCCCTGGTGTCTAGTCTGTCCTCTAATTCTTTCTTAGGACGACCAGGAGCCTCCAGCGACATCCCTGGCTGGGCTGGGCAGAGGTCTCAGGGCCCGGCAGTCCACCCGGCAACAAAATGACCTGCATAATTCAAGGCTGTTCAAGAAAGTTTTCCTCAAGATGAACTTTGAGCTGTGTTTTGAAGGAAGGGTGAAAAAAGTGGTAGGCAAGGAGAAAGCAAAGCCAGGTGGAGGGAATAGTACAATGAAAGCAACGAGACCAGAGAAAAGAGTGAAGGAACCTACTTTGGGGAGTGGGTGGTAAGAGGACCCTCACCAGGGAGTTATTATGGGATGCTGTTTTCCTTTACCTCCAACTAGGAAATGTGAGGAACGTGTCTTAAGAGCAGGCATTTGAGCCAGATGGCCTTGTAAAAAATAACCCATTCTATGCTTTGGAATGTTCTAAAGTGGAAACCCATACCCAAG
Organism: Panthera uncia; assembly: GCF_023721935.1. Taxonomy (NCBI): domain Eukaryota; kingdom Metazoa; phylum Chordata; class Mammalia; order Carnivora; family Felidae; genus Panthera; species Panthera uncia. The sequence continues at coordinate 42,164,452 of NC_064812.1, read as the reverse complement.
AATGGACTATGAGAAACAGCATTTTGCTATTTTTAGACACAAACGCCCTCTTTCTCTGAGTAATAAGCTTAATGCTCAGACTTATGACTCAAGGACTACAGGCAAATGAAAACTATATCAGATTAATATTTTCATAATATTGTTCCTATTACAGTCAGTTTTGCTCAGGATAACTGCCAAAAAGGATGTTGTGAATCATAAGCACATGGTTTCGTTCGCTGGATTTAGCAAAGAAAGAGGAGTGAGGGCCTTGGGGTTAGTGATAAAGGCCGAGAGCTCATCACCTGCTAGGCCAAGCTCTTGCAGCCATAGATCAACCTCTGAGGACTGTGCCAGGCCCTCTGCTCCCCCAACACAGCAAGCACAGCGAGAGGCCCACGGGGCTGCTTCAAGGACATGTGTGACTAATAAAGGTCCTAAGGAGAATTCTGTATGGTTATGCATGAAGGGGTTTTGTCCCTTCTGTTTAAAAGTCCCCACAGTTCTGGGGCGCCTGGGTAGCTCAGTTGGTTGAGCATCTAACTCTTGATTTCCGCTCAGGTCATGATCTCATGGTTCGTGGCTCTGCACTGACAGCGTGTGGAGCCTGCTTGGGAGTCTCTCTCTCTCTCTCTCTCTCTCAAAATAAACAAACTTAAAGAAAAAAAAGTGCCCATAGTTCTGCTTGATACCAGAAGCTGCCACGTTTTAGGAATGTCCATATGAGCACATATCTGGATCTTGAGGCAGCTAGATCCAGAATAAAGAGAGCCTGATGGCAGAGGGAAAAAAGAGAGCAATAATACTAATGAGTATTCTTTATTAAGCACTCACTACCTGTGATATTGTGATACAAAAGCAAGTACATATTTGGTCTTGCGTTCCTGGCACAGAGCTCTTCAAACCCGTGTAATTTGCTAAGTGATAAGTGCTATAAAGGCTGGAAGGGAATCTTTTGTTCCACACAAGCCCCTTTCAACCACATCTGAGTTTATGTTAATGAAGTGATTTTTGGAAAGCCCACAGGATGGGGGCTGGTTGCCAAGGAAACCAACCATGTGATTAGAGGGTCAGAACTTTTAGCCCCACACTATCCACATTACTTCCGCTTCCCAGGAGGGGAAAGGAGCCGGAGACAGAGTTTAATCACCAATGGCCAATGACTTCATCAATCATGCCTATGTAATGAAGCCTCTGTTAAAATCCCTAAAGCTTCCGGTTTGCTGAAAATGGAGGTGCTGGGAGGGTGGTGAGCCCTGAGAGGGCATGGAACCACACTCCTTTCCCCATACCTTACCTGTGCATCTCTCCCATATGACTGTTCCTGAGTTGTATCCTTTTATAATAAGCCAATAATCTAGTAAGTAAACTGTCTTTCTGAGTTCAATGAATCACTCTAGCAACTTATCAAACCCAAGAGGGGGGTCATGAGAACCCCAGATTTATAGCCCAGAGGCACAGGTGGTAACCTGCTCTGGTGATTGGCATTCAAAATGGGAACTGGGGACAGTCTGGGGGGGACTGTGCCCTTCACCTGTGAGATCTGATACTGTCTCCAGGTAGATCGTGCCAATAGAATGAAATTGAGTTAAATTTGTAGGACACCTAGTTGGTGTCCACTAAGAATCAGAGAATTGCTTGGTATAAAGGAAAAAATCACCCCACACACTTGGAGTACAGAAGTATTCAGTGAGTAGTGAATAAAGGGAGCGTTTTCCTTTTCATTACCATATTTCTTAAAACCCTGATGGGCTGATGGAATCCTGGCAGAGGGACCACTCCACATCCATTTTCCCCTCTCTTTTATCACTGTCAGTTTTGTTTTCCCCAAGTGCAGCCTCCGGAAAACCACAAGCATCCCTGCTCCAATAATGGGCCTGATCTATCTCAGGGTAAGCCTATCCCCTTCCCAGTACTTGGTTCAGGAATGGCCACTGTAGAGGCCACTTTTAGGGAACAGGCTTGAGCAATGGAAACCTGAGTAGGGGAGAAGGATCCACAGTGATTCCCTGGCTGAATACTGTCAGACCCATCGGGCAACCCACCTCAAAATACCCCTAAGCCCTAGCTGACCAATGGGCTACTTACAACCAGGCAGTTACCAAAAAAGGAAAAATTCCGTATGTCCCCATACCCCCTGACCTTCCTCTTTTAAAAACAGCCCCACCCACTGCCTCATTGCACACAGTCTCTTCTTTGCTGTCCTGCCGGCCACTCCCTTGTGGTGTATTCAATACACTTCTACCGTCTTTGTTCTGCCTCAGGTGAATTCTTTCACCACCTGCCACACGCCACTGGATTCCACAGATCATCATGTTTTGGGGCCCCCATCCAGTCAAGAAAGACACCACAGCCATGTGTACGCTCATCTAGAAAGTGAGTTGGGAGGAGAATGCTCCTGGAGCACTTCTTAGAAAAGTTTCCTTAATATTTGATGCTTAGATCAGCTGCAAGAATATAGCTAACCAGGCAGAGCCAGCATGAGGGCGGAAGGGGCCAGGAGAGGTAAAGACTGGCTTCCTAGCTAGCACAGTTGAGCCACTGAGTCAAAGAGCCCTGAAATCTGCATTCTTTGGGACATCCTATTATGTAAGATAATCAATGTCCTGACTGCTTAAGCCAATGTGAGTCGTATCGTTTTGCTACTTGCAGCCAAAACCACCCTAACTGATACACTGCTGTATTTTCCCACTTGGAAGTCTTGACGCAGACAGCTAAGTAACTCACTCAAGAACTGCAGAGCAGACTTCAAAGCGAGGTCTCTCTGACTCGAATGCCAAGCTCTAATCTGCTGACTAACCTGAGAATGGACCATTCGTGGCTGTGGAGGAGAGCCACGGAAACCATGAGCCAGACGTGGGGGCTGCAATATCAGAAGGGAGCTAATGCGACTCTTCTTCAAATGTTCCTTCCCACACAGTGGGAAGGATCCGAGGCACGGCCTCCTCATCAGTCAAAGCAGCACAAAAATAACATCATCACAGAGTTTTTCTATGTACAAGGTGCTCTTCTGATAGATGATTTTAGCTGATCTCATTCTTTTAACGATCCTGCTGAGGCATGCATCCAACTTTATAGATGAGGAAACTGAGGGTCTATAAAGTTAGAGGACTTGCGCGAAGTCCCCTACCTATGTGGTCGAGCGGGGGCTTGCTACAAAGTGAATCTGGGGTGCCTGGGTGGCTCAGTGAGTTAAGGGTCTGACTCTTCACTTCAGCTCAGCTCACGGTTCCTGGTTTTGAGCCCTGTGTTGGGCTCTGCACTGACAGTGTGGAGCCTGCTTGAGATTCTCTCTCCCAGTCTCTCTGCCCCTCACCCACTCTCTCTCTCTCAAAATAAACAAATAAACTTAAAAAACAAAAAACAAAGTTTTATTCTAAATCCATGCTCTTTCCACGTCACTGCGTGGCTGTCAATAGGACTCTTGTTCTTACAGAAGATATGCTCGAAACCATGTACTTCAGAAAAAAATTCTTGGCAACACCTCGGGGAATGGCGGGCTGCACAGTTAAAGCAAGGGCTGAGAGGTCAGTACACTCACCCTTCTAAAGTCCCCAAACACACCTCAGCCCTGGGGCCAGGAATCCTTATTGTCTAGAAACAAGGCCCTCAAGGAAGGCTGGAAACCCTCAAGCAATGAGCCTTTCAGCCAAATCTCCTGTAGGATTGGAATTTTGCAGTGCACAATCTTTAGTTGAAAAGCTCTTTGCTCTCCACTAATAGCCTTAGGCCATGGAAGAAGACATTCCCGGTATCTATCTGTTGGTAAGTGGCAAAGGAGCCACGCTGAGGAAACCTGTGTCATAAATCAGTGGAGAAACGCAAGCTGTTTGTCTCTTGATTTTACCGGCTGAGGTTTCTCTTTGGTTTTTTATAAAGATGATTAGAAATTGGGTTTCCCCAGAGGCACCTGGGTGGTTCAGTCAGTTAAGCCCCTGACTTTGGCTCAGGTCACCATCTCACGGTTCGTGAGTTTGAGCCCCACATAGCTGTGCTGACAGCTTGGAGCCTGGAGCCTGCTTCAGATTCTGTGTCTCCCTCTTTCTCTGCCTCTCCCCCTGCCTCCCCCGTGCCTCAAAAATAAACATTTTAAATAAATAAATAAATAAATAGTGTTTCTTCGAGCAAACACACACCTACCCAGAACTTTTCTGTTGTCTTCATTAGCAGCTGTATGCACTGGGGGATTCTGTGTAGAGCCCCTCCCTGACATTGCCATGGGATGGCACTAACTCCATGACTAGCCTGTAGGACAAAGGTAGCAAGAGCAGATTTCATGGCGGATCTGGTTAATGAGCCGTCAACTATGCACACATATTATGCTAGCACTTGGTAGAATCAATGTTGCCAAAGACCTGGTCATTAGTGAATTTCCAGTCTAGTAGAGACAGCTGTTGTAGCTGAGACTTCTATTTGAAATCCAATATTCATTCTTCCCTTCTCCTAGAGAGAGAGAATTTTTAAGTGGGTGCATGATTACCGAGCCAAACACTGTACTTCTCAGCCTCCCCTGCAGCTAGGGGTGGCCCTGTAACAAAGTTCTGGTCAGTGGGACTTTAGAAATGTTCTGTGCACCTTCCCTGCTGTACCTTTAAAAAGAAGCAAAGACCTCGCCTTTTCCCCTTCTTTTCCTTCCTGCTGCTTGAAATACAGACGTGATGGCAGGAGCGGGAGGTACCATCTAGAACCATGAGGTGGAAGCCACATCGTAAGGACAGAAGAGCAGCAACATAGGAGGAACTAAGGCCCTGATGATTATGGAGCTGCCATACCAGCCCTGGACCATCTCCCTGAACTTTGACCCACAAAAGAAGTTAACTTTTCATTTAAATCACTACTATTTAGGTCTCTTTGTTGAAGAGGCCGACTTTATATCCCAACGAATATAGATGAACACACAAATCCCTGCAAACCAATGTCGAACAGCTCAGTAGCCCCCATCTGTGTAATGGCAGGACCCCAGCAAGATGTCCTCCATTTACTCCAGCGAGCTACCAGAAGATGCTTCATAAGTGACCTACAACCAGTTTATTAACTTGCACAGTTGCTCTGCTCTTCCCTTTCTGCTCCCTGTCATCGACATTGCCCTCAGTGTGGCGAGCCTTGTTGCCTTCACAGCCCATCACAAGAAGGCCAAGAGTACTATCTCTTCCACTTCCAAACCCTCCAGACTTCTGGGTGAAGAGAGGGCCAAAAGCTCTTTGCAAAGGCCAAAAGGGACCCCTTTACAATTCTAGCCACTCTGTGCCTCCTGGTGCATCTGGGCAGCTCTACCCAGAGCCCCTCCAGATGCTTGTGTTAGTTTTGGATTCTCCCTCTTCACCAAAGGGCACAGTCCATCCATAGGGCCAGCCCAGGGGAACATCCCTTCCAAACTCCTCCTTCTCTTCTTTCTGTCGCCACCAAGGCTCTTCCTCCTCCATTGCTCACCAACCAAAAGCTCACTAACATGTGCATAAAGGGAAATAGACCTCAAGATGCATTGAAGGTGTGTGTAGGGGAAACGCTGACAACAGGCAGCTGAAGTTAAACCATATATGTAGCTAAAGACGTGTGTGTGTGTGTGTGTGTGTGTTGTGTGTTGACGTTGAGGATTCTGTAGCAGCAGGAGTAACCATGAAAGGCTTCACGAAAGAAGCATTATCTCCAGATCCAAGCCAGTTATATGGAGATCAGAGAGACTTCCAGCTTCCCATCCACTCCAAATTCTTAATAGGTAGCCAGATAACAGAGTGAATAGGAAAACTGACAGACAAACTGAAGAGTCTGTTTTTCCTTAATCCAGTTGTTTTGGTTCATTTATCAAGAGTTCATAATACAAAAGTGCCTAGAGGGACCATAAAGAAAATGTCAATGAGTGAAGTGAAAACCTGGGACACAGGTGTCCCACCCAAGGTGACAGTGGATACTCAGATCCTGCTAACTGTTGCCATGTAGGAATGGGGACCCAGACCAGATTAAGTCAGACTTGCCAAAGCAAATGAGCAAGACATCCTAGTTTTTTATGTGAACTATCCCAATTCTTATTTTTTAAATACTTTTTTGGAAATATCCCATTTTTTAAATGCTGATCATTAACTCAAATCTTTTTAAATCACTTCAGTGGGCCAAATTAAATTCATTTTTGGACCACATTCAGCCTGCATCCTGAATTTTGGGACCATGTTTGTATCTGTACTTAATGTTTGTTAAATACTTGCTTTGAGCAGGCCATTGTATTAGCTCCAGGTGGAATGTGTATACATGTGCATGGAGAGAGTTATAAAAACAAGGTCACTGTTCTCAAGGAATTTATAAGCTATAAGGGCAGATATGAAGATATGACATAGACACATACAATCACAGAGAGGAGGAAGTCACATCTTATTTTGGGAAGTCAGAGATAGCTGCTTGGAGGAATCACCACTTCCAGAAAGAGAAGCCAGAAGAGATGAAATTTAGGAAAGGGTGAGGTGGGTCAACAACACCAAGTGCTACCCAGCGATTACAGAGGACAAAATCAGGGATGGTTATGGACGTTGACAATCAGGAGGCCATCGGCCATGGAGGAAAGGGTATTTTTAGAGGGTAATAGGACCAAGGAAGTGAAATTATAAGTGATACCACTTGTTGGAGAGACTCGACCACTGCAGGAAGGAAAGAGGAAGAGAGCTAAGGGATTAGCGAGACTGGAAGAGACAGGAAGCCAGTGAAATTGGGGAGGGGGGGGACATAGGAGAGGGAGACATGGGTGATGGTGAGGCAGAGACAAAGTGTAGATTCAAGGAAGGAAGAAGGAGATGGCACCAAGGGTATAGGTAGGGGGTTAACCTCGGTCAGAGAAGGAAAGCCTCTGTAAAAGGAAGGAGTCGTCGCTCGGCGGATATCACAAATCACAACACAGTCCCCAGAAGCCCTGTTTCTGAAAAACATCAGAATAGAAATCTGTGCTGAAGAGTTGTAAAGAGGGGGGGGGGGGGACACTTAAAATTATTTCCATGGAAGTCCAATTAAATAATAAATCTTTTTGATTGCAGGAAACATCTTTGAGAAAATAGGAACTCAGTGACAAGTTTTAAACAGGGTTGGAGGCAACACAAGTGAAGATCCATAAAGTTCAGCTTGGCTGCAGATGGAATCAAGAGCAGGGTTAGCCTAAGTGCGTCTTGGGGAATGGAAAAAATGTTCTAAGAATCCACATGAATAGAGTGGGGTTATCTGTGGGGAAGAAAGAAAGCCAATGACTCTGCAGTTATGAGACGGAAAAACAGAAGGATTAGACCACTGGAGATTATCTTAGAAAGGAGTGGGGTCGGTGGCACAGTCGCCCCTTTTCCATTCTTAGACCTCTTCCAGCCATTGTGAGAGCTCAGCATTCGTTCCTCTCCGGAGCGTGCCTTTAGTTGTCCATCCACACTGGCTCCGTGCCTGGCTTCCGCTGGCTGCTTCTACTTGACGGCTTCCTAGAAAACCCACAACTGCCTCTCTGGCATGTCACCATCCCACTAACTTGGTTTTAATAACAAGATTCAGTGCTTTAACTTGTGCTACTTACCTCGCTCGTGGCCTCCGACAGATTTCTGTGATTGTTTCTGAGGCAATATCATGGGCAGAAGGTGACCTAGAAATAACACCTAGCATTTGTCACGGCACATACCTACTATGTGCCAAGCTGGGCCTCGCATGCAACCATTACGGCGGTCCATCATGACAGTAACCCTCTCTCCAATCTCTGCCCCCTTACCAGCTGTGTGACCTCAGGGAAGCTTCTTACCCTTTCTTCAGTTTCTTTATCATAAAATGCAATAATAATAATAAAGTCTATGTCATAGAGTTGCGAAGATTAAATGAGTTTGACACACTTAGTGTGCTTAAATAGTGTTTAGTACGCAGTAAGCTCCCAATAAATGTTCACTGTTATTATTAAGGAGGGGCCATTATCATCTTTATTTTCTTCGTGAGGAAACTGAGGCAAAGCTTGTTTAACTCATTTCCCCAGTGTTAACACAGCCAGCTGGTAAGAGGTGGACCTGAATGATGCCAGAGTCCTTCTTTTTATACAAGAAACCAGTTAGAATAGTGAGCTGACTCCAAGCTTTGAGAAAAGGAGCTAAGTCAGCCAGTGATTTAGGGAAGATGTCTTCTGTGTCCATCCTCAAGTCCCTAGGGCCACCACTCGTTGCTGGTAGGTGAGAGAATGGCTACAAAGCGATCTTCAGCAATAATGTCATGGTACTTCTCGAGATAAATGGAAGAAATCTATGTCTAGTAATACATATTCCTAACATGGTAAATGATTGCAGGAATGCCCTTGGATACACATGGCTGCGGCCGGCCTCAGGTCTACACTGGCTGTTGGCCAGAAACATCAGGGTTTTTTTTTTTTTTGTCAGGTGACTCTGCCTTCAGGGTGGCTCACAAGACGGCTTCCTCCAGAACAAGCAAATGAGAGAAAGAAAGTCAGAGGACAGCCTGAGAGAAGAGCCACAGTCTCTCTGTTACCCACTATCACAAGTGACATCCATCCCATCTGCCAGATTCCATTCACCAGGATTGTGGCACTAACTCCAGCCCACCCTCAGGGTCAGGGCACACAAGCAGGTGATGCCAGGAGTTGGGGGGCAATTGTAGAGGCTGCCTACTGAATGAGTCTCGGATGCAAACTGTTAACTGTTATCATCCAGATCACCACCTTGTTGTTAAATGTTCTTTACACTTACCCGTCCGGTTTCCGAGGCGTATGACTACATTGGACCTTATCAGCCACTCACTCCTTTTTACGATGGTCTTCTCTAATTTTTTGTCAACACCTCAGTTTGCGAGTGTTTGCCTTACCTTTATTTGGCTGTTGTTTTTCTCTTCTGCCACAGGCCCTCGTTACTCTGCCAAACTTCAAGTTTTCACCTTATGCTCTTCATCAAGTGTCACTTTCCCCTGGATTTATGTATCCCTGAGATGAACATTGTCTGAGTAGCCACCATGTATTAGATGTCCTGACATTAACCATTCTGCTTGGCAGAATCGTTTACCGATTAAATTCCTTTGAATCAGTGACCCCGGGTTTCTAGAGTCATATTATTGGCTCTGAGGACAAACATATCAGAGATTTCTTTTGACACCACTTCTGTATTAAATCTGACATTACCTGTATAAACAGGTGGGGTAAGAACAGACCATTCCGCTTTATTGTTTTCCATTTTGCTTTTGGAACATATGATGTAGTTTAAAAAGCTGGTAATGTTTGTCCTGAATTTGCTCATCTGAAAATGATTTCAGTCGAGTAATTTAATGATTGGAACATTTTAGAGCTTTTTCCAGGGCACCAAAACTCTTAACTTGGTTTATGAATTCTGCAGCACTCTCTGGCTGACTGTTCCCAGCTGCTGCAGAGCCTTTACCAAGTCTGTCTGTAATTCCACAGATCTGGCCTCACAAAGGGGTTTTCATCCCTTTTGTTTTCTTAAAATGTTTTCCACTTGGTTTTTAGGATCAGGCTCTGATCATGGTAAAATAACGGAGACAGAAATATTCCTAGGGGGGTAGATATTACTATAAACATTACTTACTAATCATTTGGCGGAAGAACCCTTGAACCTGGGGTCTGGGAGCATCCAAAACTCTTTCCGAAGGTCCGACAGGATTCTGTTGAGCAAGAAGATTAATGGAAAGGAAGCTGCCAGAATAATGGCTGCAGTGGATGTTACCGCTACTTTCTGCCTGCTTATTAGGAATAAAAAAATAATACATAGTAATTTGTGGATTATGTGAATAGTGCATGAATTTGAAGATGATTCTTAGCTAAATTCAAAGTGTCCTAATTCTGGGAGTAAATATCACGTCAGCCACCACGATGACTCTTTTGGTGAGGCTCTCGTTAACAAAGCAGTCTTCATCACGCACTATCAGGGTGAATGCTCTCTCGACCTCAACAAATGCTTTCTTCCTTTCTTTTCTCTCCCTCACTTGGGACATTCTCTATGCTTCTTTTGTATTCTAGACAGGATTTTATCTCAAAAGCTATGAGCCTTACTAACGTTAAGCTGTTTTAAAGAGCTGGACGTATGTCAAGAAGAAAACTATTCAGGGCTGGGTTCCAGAAAATACATACCCAAATGATTTCATTCCTAGCTCAATCACATGGTGTTGTCCTTGGCTGAAATGTGGCGATTAATATTCCCTTCAAATTCTCAAACAGCTAGAAGCTTCTTAAAGGGTTGAGGTTTATGGCAGAGAGTTTTGCTTAAATTTTTAAATTGTTGTTCCATTATAGCAGAAAGTTATTTTTAGTTCATTCTTCTGTATTCTTTGTTCAATAATGTCTAATCCTGAGCAAGGAGAGGCTTCCCAAATTAAGTCACAGATCAGTTAAGGCTAAAGTGAGATTTCTGCTCTTTAATAGTCTTTGACAAGGAGGACAGAAATTCTGGTTTATATAGTTAACAGGCAACAACTTTGGACTCAGGTAAACTGAGGCAATGTGCTCTGCTAAAAAGAGCAGAGAACCGAACTTCTAGAAGGTCTTGGAACTCTTCAGTTTAATTCAACATTTACCAAGAAGTTGTTTTATTGAGGATTCTTTGCTGTCAGCAGAACTACGATGATAATAAGACATGATTTCTTGCCCTAAAGGACCTCAGAGTGTGTGCTTAATGGGGGTGGGGTCCGGGGAGGCAAACACATGAATAAATAATAAGAATAAGACTTGACACTAGACAAGTAAGATAAATAAATGTCTGTTGAACATCAGGCAGAACATGTATAACATGGTAGTGAGTCTCCTTTTTTAAATTATACTTTTTATTTTTCCCTTTATTTTCACAATAATATCATAATAATTCTTATTTCTATCTTACTTTTTCTATTGTTCCTTCCAACTTCTATTAATTCTACCTAAACAGTCTTTTTCAAGTTTTTATTTTAATTCCAGTTATGTAACATACGTATATTATGTTACTAATATATATATTAGTTTCATATGTACATATGAATATAATACAATATATACATTCGTTTCAGGCGTACAATATAGTAACTTAACACTTCCACACATCACTCTGTGCTCATCACAAGTGCACTCCTTAACCCCAATCACCTATTTCACCCATTACCCCACCCTCCAATTCCCCTCTGGTAGCCATCAGTGTTTGTTTCTATAGTTAAGAATCTGTTTCTTGGTTTCCTTTCTCTCTCTCTTTTTTGCCCCTTTGCTCATTTGTTTTGTTTCTTAAATTCCACAGATGAGTGAAATCATATGGTATTTGTCTTTCTCAGACTGCTTTTCATTTAGCATAATACTCTCTAGCTCCATCCACGTCATTGCTGGTGGCAAAATTTCATTCTTTTTTTTATGCCTAATATTCAATTTATATATATATATATATATATATATATATATTCTTTATCCATTCATCAATCAGTGGACACTTGAGCTGTTTCCATAGTTTGGCTATTGTAGATAATGCTGCTATAAGCATCAGGGTGGATGTACCCCTTCGAATTAGTATTTTTGTATTCTTTGGGTAAATACCTAGTAGTGCAATTGCTGGATTGCAGGGTAGTTCTATTTTTAACTTCTTGAGGACTCTCCATACAGTTTTCCAGAGTGGCTGCACCAGTTTGCATTCCCACCAACAGTGCAAGAGGGTTCCCCTTTCTCTGAATCCTCACCAACACCTGTTGTTTCTTGCGTTGTTGATTTTAGCCATTCTGACAGGTGGGAGGTGGTACCTCATTGTAGTTTTGATTCACGTTTCCCTGATGATCAGTGCTGTTGAGCATCTTTTCATGTGTTTGTTGACCATCTGGGTGTCTTCTTTGGAAAAATGTCTATGCATGTCTTCTGCCCTTTTTTTAAATTGAATTATTTGGTTTTGAGGTGTTGAGTTTTATACATTCTTTATATACTTTGGATACTAATCCTTCATCAGATATGTCATTTGCAAATGTCTTCTTCCATTCTGTAGGTTGCCTTTTAACTTTGTTGATTGTTTTCTTCACTGCGCAGAAGCTTTTTATTTTGATGAAGTCCCAATAGTTTATTTTAGCTTTTGTTTCCCTTGCCTCAGGAGACATATCTAGAAAGAAGTTGCTATGGCTGATGTCAAAGAGGTTACATACTGACTGTGTTCTCCTCTAGGATTTTTACGGTTTCAGGGCTCACATTTAGGTCTTTACTTCTTTATTTTGAAAGAGGGAGAAAGACAGAGAGAGACAGAGAGAGCACACAAGCAGGGGAGGGACACAGGGAGAGAGAGAATCCCAAGCAGGCATCATGCTGTCAGCACAGAGCCCCGCATGGGGCTGGAACCCACAAACTGTGAGATCATGATCTGAGCTGAAGTCAAGAGTTGGACACTCAACTGACTGAGACACCCTGGTGCCCCTCACATTTAGGTCTTTAATCCATAAAAGGGCAACATGTCTTGACCTTCAAAATATATGGTATGGAAATCAATGAAATTCAAACTCTGCAAGTACATAATTCAGTGAGTGAATCAAATTATGTACTCTATTTTATCTTTGTGTGGGGGGAAAAAAACCCAACCAGGAATAGCTGACTAAAGATATTGTAATTGATGAGACCTATCTCTACTTCTAAAATCCTCAAAGGAATTCTAAAATATGGGCATTTGAGGTCCTTTCCGGACATTGGGAGTCATTTGGTCCATGATGCATAGTAAAAATGAGGATAGCATCCATGATGGTTTTCCCCAAATTGTGCCCATTCCTAGGCTGAGAAGCCATGAGAATTCAGTCCCAATATTGTGTTCAGTCTCCCAAGGGAGCCCACAAAGCACTCCAGGGACAGAAGCTTGGGCAACTGGCCATTGGGGCCTTAGCCCATGTTCCAACAAGTAGAAGGAGAGCCCAGGGGTTAAGGAAAGCTAGGATGATTCCAGATACTGAAAATGAATGTGCTTCAAACCTGCGGAAAGAGAAAACTATTTTTTGTCCTCCCACAGACTGGATTTTGCCCCTACCCCCTTCCACTGATTTTTCCTCCCTGGCCATCCCTAAGTCTCTGAATTCTGCCCATACTGTTCAATGCACACATCAATCTTTCCATTCTTTGAGCAGTTGAGCAGCTCTTTTCTGTGTCCTAGACATAGATCTTGGCTCCTCAATCATATTCTAAGCTAAGACACTCATCCATCCAAAACTGGAGCACCTACTATATGCCAGGCATCATGCCCAGTGCTGGGACACCACGGTGAACAAGGTCTCTGCCCTAAAGATGCAGACTAATAAAGGACACAATTATACACTATGAAAAGTGTGAGGGAGGGAATTAGCAGGTGTTATGATAGAAAATAATAAGCAGAACATCTCAGAGGAGGCAACCTGGACACCGAGACCTAAAACAAGAGCAAAGGTGAGCCACACAAAAAGGGCAGAGGTTAGAGGACATTCCAGGCAGAGGCACTGTAAAGGAACAGGACTGTAAAGGAACAGCACTGTAAAGTAGAAGGACTTTGGCCTCCTCAAGGAAGTGCAGATGGCCAGCGTGACTAAAGCGAGCAAGGTGGGAGGAAGCAGGAGCTGAGGCTGGAGGTGAGCAGGGCTGCAGCTGGACCCCAATGTTACATTTATATTCATTCAACTTTGGTGCCCAGTCCATGCCTCCCTTCAGTGATCCCCTTAACGCCCAGCACAGACCTTTGCTCAGGGTAAACTTTCAGCAAATACTAGACAGCTGAAATGATTGAGAGGCTCCAGTCTTGCACCACCCCCACCCCCAGCACCCCCCACCCATCATTCATTATCTGACCAACTTCAGAGTCAGGACTCAGGACAGCCACTCCTCAATCCTTGTGTTTGATCACGTCCAGCCCTCATCCATGCTTTTCCCAGGAAATGGGGAGCTCAGTGGATGAGAATGACTTTGGTGAGCACATCTCATCGCTGATCGGCTTTCTTTTTCTTTCAGCTTTATTAAGGTGTAATTGACAAATAAAATGGTAAGATAGTTAAAGTGTACAACGTGATGATTTGATATAAGTATGCATTATGAAGGGATTCCCCCATCAAGTTAATTAGCACATCCATCACCTCATGGATTTACCTATTTACTTATTTATTTAGTGAGAATATTTCAGTTCTTCTCTCTTAGCAAATTTCAATTATACCATACAGCGTTATCAAACCAATTTGCTTCTCAGAGGTGGTCCAGCAGTGCAATGAAAGTCTGAGACTTGGGAGCCAGGCTTCTGGAGATTCTTACCCTGTTTCATTCTCCTCCAAGCTGTGCACTGTGGGGTAAATCAGTCCACCTCCTGAGCCTCAGATTCCTTTCCTGTAAAATGGGACTATTAAGAGTGCTTTCGCCTAGGGTTTCTGTGAGGATTAAAATGTATGATGCATGAAAAGCCCTTCACACAGAGCCTGGCACATCATGAGCTCTTAATCAATGATTCGCTATTGGTGTTTTATGATTAGCATTAGCATTATCAACCATGGCCCTTAAAATACCCCAAATTTCCAATTCCACCCTTCCCTTTTCTATTTGGAGAAACCCTGGGACGCAGCTGGATGCCTCTTCCCCTGTGATGGCTTCTTAGACACCGCGGGGGGGAAAAGCACTGACTCACTCCTCTCTTGGCCACTGCAGTGATCTGTGTGCTCTGCTTCGGTGACATTTGATACTCACCGCAGTGCATGGCAATGGTCTGTCTCCCCTGTGTGACTGTGGAGTCCGTGAGAACAAAGGCAGTGACTTTGTGCAATAACTGTCGAATCAAGGTTCACATTTTTTCACATTTTAACATCTCTGAACTCGAGGATGCATCTTACGAACAATGGCATGGTGCAGTCAACTGACAGTTCTCTTTTCTTAGCATCATATGAAATAATAACGTGTCTTACAACAGATGGCATCTTACGTTAGATAAATATGATAGCTCTGGGGATCGGCTTCAGAGACACACTGCTGGGGTCTCCTATTTGGTACGTGACCTTGAGTGAGTTACATACTTAACCTCTCTCTACTGCGGTTTCTGATCTGTGCACTAGACATAAAAATTGTATCTCCCTCAGCCAGTAGTTGTAAGGCGTCACTGACTTAATATATTGTAAGGCATTTAGGATAGTGCCTGGCACACTTTAACGTTGTAGAATTATTGGCTACTGTTCTTTGTGTTCCTGGTGGCTAGGGTGGTAACTGGCCAGACTGGGGGCTTAATAAATACGTGACAAATAAGTAAAAGAGCAAAAGAACTCACTAACCTTGACAGTCATAGGAGCAGAGGCTCCGCTCTTCCTTTGAGAGGCTCCTGCACCCAGCTGCTTGCTCCCACCTCCACCTCCGGCATCACACCCCCAGTCAGCCACCCAGACAATAGGGGTTCCAAGGACAGGTGGTTTCAGTCCAATATGGGCTCCGACAGACAATCTTTGCTTCGGGGCTCAACATCAACCCCACCCAGACTCTCAGAGCTGGACCACACAGAGGCCTGAGATTCTTCCTATCCATCTTCCTTCCTTCTCTTCTTCAACAGCTATTGAACTTCTATGTGGTGTGGGACCCCCCCCCCCCCGCCGCCTTCTCCTGTTCCTCCCCTAAATCCCTCACAGACCTTTCCTTCCCTCAGTCTCTTCCTTGTCTAATTCCACCTTGGCCTCTGCTTCTCAGAGGGCCCCTCCTGAAGGACACAGTAATGCCTACCTGGACCCAAGCAGTGCTTCTGCGTCTCCTGCCTCGTCAAGCGTAATGCTGCCAGAGGAGAAGCAGCAGAGACAAGAGGATGTGGAACAGCCCAGGAAGAGCTCAAACCCACTGAAAACCCAGGGCCATTGGGCGCAACCGTGTCAGGATTTCAGCAAGCATGCACAAAGCCATATTTGCTTACTGAGGAAAACCCCTTCTCCCTTGGAGGCCCCAGAAAGGCTGTCTGAAACCCAGCTGTAAAAGGCAGAACTAAGCGGGGAACCTGAGCCACGGTCTCTCCCCTCCTGCCCTGTGGTGGACCTGGAAACCTTGAGAACATTTCCTCGGTTCTTTGTGCCCTCCGCCAACCAGACCATGCCTCACTTGGGTTGTGTCTGGGCAGAGCCGCCAGAAATTCTGTCATTGGGATCTTTTCTTGGCCAGGAGCCAAAGAAGCCCCGTTTTATACTCTGTTACCAAGAATAGATTCTGTTTCCTCCCAATCCTGTGCTTAATTCAAGAGTAGCTAAAAATGCTAGGTCAACACACATGCTATATTTATTCCCACCTCCCATGTGCACACCCTTCTCCGCTTTGAAACGGTAGCCTTTCAAATCCTGGAGTTACACATCAGCCCAGTTGTTGCCATGGAAAAAATGAAAATAATGCTTTCTCTCAATCAGATGGGCACTTGTTTCTATGGCCTGCCCCTTCCTCACCTGGCCTTCCTGTCTCACTGCCTCTCTCAGGACAAGGACCACATGAAAAAAGGAGGCTTTGGTTTCTGCCCAGAGAAACCAATGACTACTGGAGACAACTCATAGAGGCCTCAAGTTTGGCTTATGCTTTAGCCACCACCATTACCAGACCTGAATTCCAGGACAGCCCTTTACCCATTAGAAGTATATCATCTCAGGAGGCCTCCCTGCCGGAAAGGCCCAGATAGCTTACAAATGACTAACACATAACACGTACTCAGGAAATCATTTTGAAATGCCAAATGGATCCTGTACCATGTTAGTATGTAAAAATGGAAAACCAATAAAATGGAAGGTAACTGTTTGTATTTTTAAAAAAATGTTCTTTGTGTTTTGCATGGTTGATAATATTTCTTTAAATAGCCAACTCTCTTTGCACCTGGGTGGCTCAGTCGGTTTAAGCATCCGACTTCGGCTCAGGTCATGATCTCATGGTTTGTGAGTTCGAGCCCTGCATCGGGCTCTGTACTGACGGCTCAGAGCCTGGAGCCTGCTTTGGATTCTGTATGTCCCTCTCTCTCTCTCTCTGCCCCTCCCCTGCCTGTGCTCTCTCTCTCTCTCTTACACCCTCTCTCAAAAATAAACAAAAGCATTTCATAAATAAATAAATAAATAGCCAACTCTCCAAGCACAGACACGGGAGGGTGACTTTACACAGATGCACATTTTTAGAGTAATTTTTGAGAGACTTATCTACGGTGAAAAGCTAGGCATTGACGCTCCCTCTCCAGCTGCAAAGGCTTCTTTCTTCTCAGCTTCTAGGTTGGAGTTCACAGGCTCCCAGGCGGTGGCAGAGTGACTTGAGCCTGGACGCACCAGGCTGCTCTTAGTTGAAGGATCTCTGTGGGCCAACGAATGGCTCTCCTGCCAGCACCCACCCCACCCCAACCCCTCTTCCCTGAGCTCTGGGTCAGGGACATGTTTGCACCTGGAAGGGGTCTGGGCAGGGCTGGTTAGGATTAAAGGTGCCCAGAAATTTGAGAGGACTGGGGAGCCAAGGTTCTGAAGAAGCATGCTGATTCAGACCCTAAAAAGGATCACATTCCACCCCACCTAGGTGCTGACTATGCCCTCCAGGGATCGTCTGGAGGAAGAGTTCTCAGTTGGGGATACACATTAGATTCATGCCCCAGAGATTTTGTTTTTAATGCTAAAGGCACAGCCCTCTGCCCAGAGATGCTAATTCATTTGGAGATGAGGCCCTGGGAATGAGTGTTTTTGAAAAACTCCCCCAGGTGATTTGAACATGCAGCCACCGAGAACCCCTGTAGTAAACAGCTGGTCACCCACCACCTGACCACACTTCTTGGGCCTCGGTCAGAACGAGACAGGCTTTTGTGAAGAGAAATTTAGGAGCAATGACAGCATGTGTGGTGTCTGGGGAACAAACATATCCATTGTATGGACATCTTCACATGTGTGTAAAATGTATATTTAAGTGTATACAATGTGTGTGATACATATGGATGCAGGCAAAACCAAAAATAGCCTTGGTCTTGAGAGTTTCCTCATGAGACAACTTTTAGGTTTTGAATTCTATTTTTTTTCCTGCTACTATTTTAAAACATTGATATTATGGACAAACATGGTAGGATTCCATTTATATGAGGTACAAAGAATAATCAAATTCGGACACAGAAAGTTAGAATAGTGGTTCTCAGAGGCTTGGGGAAGGAAGGGGATGGGGAATTACTGTTTAATGGGTAGAATTTCATTTGGGAAGATGAAAGTGTTCTGGAGATGGATGTTGGTGATGGTTGCACAACCATATGTATTCACTTAATGCAAATGAATTGTATACCTAAAAGTAGTTAAACTGGAGGTGCCTGGGTGGCTCAGTCAGTTAAATGTCTGGCTCTTGCTTTTGGCTCAGGTCATGATCGCATTGTTCATGAGTTCGAGCCCTGCATTGGACTCTGTGCTGATAGCACAGGACCCTGCTTGGGATTGTCTTTCTCTCTCTCTGAAAATAAATTTTAAAAACTAGATAAACTGATTTTTTTCAGTTGAATTACAAGATGTTGTATCATTTTGGATAACTTTTAAGGTTCCAAGTTTAACAAGCTCCCATGATGCATATAGCGTTGCACCGAATCTTGGAAATAAATCAGTTCCTTCTTCCCTTAGATACCTCAGAGGTAATCTCCGCTTCCTGCCTGTGGGTCCTTTAGACTAGGGACCAATACCCAGAGATCTCCACTCCAAATGTATTGCTCCCCAGAAGCCTTTGAGACTTCCAACAGAGCTGCTCACAAAAGTTGTCACCTATTCCTCCCACCTCCACCACCGAGACCCTCATCTCACAGCTATTCGTAACCATCCAGAAATTCTCAGGGGTTTTTTAATTCATAGGCCTCATGAACCACCACAGCCAGCTCTGAGGATGTTTGAATGGAGCATCAGGGTTTGTATGTAGGGAAAGAAGGGCGGTAAAGTGGGACTTCAGATGTCTTTGAGCATAGGGTAAGTGAACACAAAGAACGAATTAGTTCCAATTTTGTCAAATGAATGGCACTTAAATGACAATAGCATAAGTGGCCAAAATGAATCAGCTCTTTCATTTATGCATACTTCAAAAAACTATGGAGGAGCCACGATGAGCCAAGACTTGTCATAGTGGCATTGCAAGGACTCTGAGAAGTCCCCGACCAGTTGCAGAGATTAAATGGGCTCTAATTGTAGAACATGAGAAGGGCCATAAGCAAGGTTCAAATACCACTCTTTTTCTTGCAAGGGCCAGAAATACATCAAGGCTTAAGTTAAAAAGGATGTACTGGCTCACAGGATAGAAAAGTCCAAGGCAAGTTTGCTTTCAAACAAAGCTGGATGCTCGTCCTCAACATCTTTTGAATTTCTCCTCTTATCTCTTAACTCTCTAGTCTTTGTTCAGGGACAAGCTCACTGTAGTGGTGATCAGAATGCTCTAAGCTAACTTCCTACACGATTAGCAAATTCCACTTGAAGAGAGCTATTTTCTAAGAGTGCCAACTAGAATTCTAGAAGTCTTAGTGAGATAAAGTACCTATCTCTAAAACTGGAAGGATGAGGAAACACAGGGGTTGGCTCTACCCAAACTATATAGATTAGGTGAGGGGTGGAGGAAATGTTTCCCAGTGGAAATAGAGCTACCCTAACCAGAAGAGGGGATGGAACCTGGCCAAACAATTCTTCTCACCACACTGTGGAAGTTTAGATGAGGTAATAGGCCTGATCTCCTGGAGGAAATCAGAGAAGGCTTCTCAAAGGGACCAGTATTTAAATTGATCTTAAAGACCTTAAAAATGGGTAGGATCTGGTCATGGAAGGAAGAAAAGGTTGAAAGAAAGAGCCCACCATGGTAAACAAACAAACAAACAGAACAGCAAGAAAAGTATGAATACTAATCAATGATTTTAGATGAGAAGATTCTGTGTGATCAGTCTATTATTAGGTGGTACAAGTTGGTCCAGCGAGAACAACACTGAATTGAGGCAGGTTAGATCCCTGAACCCAATTCAGAAAACTGCCTTGGACGGTTTTGGTCTTTCAATAATGATAATAGGATTTCTTGAAAATGAGCAGGGCAAGAAATGATGCAATTTTACGTGACCTAAATGTCACATCATAGTCACTCTTGATCAAAACACACAATATACCTATAGAAGTTGCTGAGGAAGACTATTCTTTAGGTTGGGGTATAATTTGTGAAGTAAGTTTTCTTTTGGCACTCTTGGATTTTTGTTTTGCCTTCTAATGTACAGTGAGACAAGGGAGAACTTTACCCATTACAAGACTTCCAATGAGCCTCATGTAAAAAAACAGGTAAGAGTTTGAAGTACAAGATACTAAGAAAGCAAAATCAGGTCTTAGGGTTTGGATATTTTCTTTTGTTTTACTTTTTTGCCCATAAAAAATATAATAGAAGTCCACAAAAAGGATTATTTAGGAAAAACAGAACTCCATGGCCTGCTTCAGCTGCCATTCTAAGAGCACCTTTTCAGATACAAGTTCTCTTCCAAAAAATTCTTGGAAATTCTGAGAGGTTTTGTAATATTGAATGCTTTCAAGGCTCAAAGCCTGAGCAAGACAATAGCATCAGACCTAAAAATGCTTCCAAATGTCTAAGGTTCTCTTATTTAAAATTTTTAAATCCCAACTATATCTGTCTTGAACCCAATCCATGGTCCTGAAAGCAGTGAATTTTTATTTCATTGGACACTCCTCCTTACGGACCCACTCTACATGGGAGGCAGTTCTGATAAACCGTAAGTAACCATGGCTCTCCAGGTGTTCCCTCAACAAATGCAAAGAACCGGCAAGTAGAGCCAAAGAGCTCAAGAAACAAAACCATAGCCAACATTTATTCTTGGTTTTTGTCACTACGTCTTTCATGCGTTCATATTTTCTTTTACCGTTAAATATACAGTAACCAAAACTATTAATATACACATAAAGAAAACACGTGCAGCATGTAAGCATGGTAGGTAGTAAGTAAGTCTAGTCAGTGGTTGGTTTCTGCACCAAGATTGATGAAAGGGGCCTGTGTGGCTTGTGCCATTCCCAAGTGGACGAACCTCAAACGAAGAGCACTATGAGCCACAGTGAGCCAAAGAAGGCTACTAACACAAGAGAGTGTCTGTTCACACCAAGGGACGGCGCTCCTATTTTATTTTTTTCCTGAGATTTCCCTTTGTCCTGGTCTCCAACAAATGTCTTAAAATTAGTACAATACCAAATGAGACATGAGGAAGGAGACATAGGATAGAAGTGGGAGAAAGTATGAGTGGAATCCAGGAAGTTCTGTGGTGGAGGACTGATAAATCTCGATAAGGAGAAAGTGAACAGAAGAGTTCATCAGTCCATCTTTCCCTAAAGGGAAAAAACACATACATTTTTGGCTTTGGATAAATAGCGAAGGCTTTTGCAGAGGGGAAAGTGTCATGGGAAAATGGAAAATGTCTCTAATGTCTATAGCACATGAAATATCAAAGAGTAATAAAATATTAAAGGGCAAGAGGGTATATCTGTAAAAAATTACAGAGCACATGTTGGACAAAAAGTAAAATTATGAGATTAAATGGTTGTGTTACTGAAATAGCACTTGGTACATAAACTCAAACATTCCTGTTCAAATTCAGTTTCTCAGAGGTTGGGCTTCGGATGCCTGAGCACTTTCGACAGTATCTTTGCCTTCATTCTTCTTTATTCGGATAAACACAACTGCTAAAATTATACCTAAAAGAGAAAATTCAAGGTCAAAGAGATGGAATCTTAAAATGTACTATCACATTTGTTTATGAAGTAATACCCGGGTAGGAAAAAGTGACTCATGTAACTTCATTTCTTTCTGTGGGTCAACAAAGTTTCGTTGTCCTGGTGAATAAGGGATTCTAGGCATTGGCTTCCTTGGGTTCATAAGCTTATCATTTATCTTGTTCAGTAAGTATGTATCAACTCCCAAATCATATCTATGCTGGTGGCTATTGCTGGGTCTTTACCAAGAAATATAGGACCTAATGTATGTGGCTGACTAAGAGCATGAACATCTGGCAGACTTCTTGAACTTTGGACCTACTCAGTGAACGTTGATTCCAGTCCTTCATCCTCTTCTCTAGAGGAAATAGTCCAGTGAGAACAACCAGAAAGCTGTTCTCTGACCTGTTCACCTACCTAAAGCTCGGGTGTGTCCACACCAGTTATCACATTTTCTTTGGTGCCTTCCTCATAGCTCCAGCTTGAGTAGACTCCCTAATCTTTCTGGTTCCTCCTATCTCTGAACACCTACAAAATTACATTGTGCGTTTTAGCAGTAAATGTGTACTATAAACCAGAGACCAATATGGAAAAGGGGAGTTGTTTTAAGGAAATTAACCTGCAGTAAATTTATAGGAGGAATCGTGGCAGAAAAGACTGGATAC
The DNA here is from genome assembly GCF_023721935.1 of Panthera uncia. Taxonomy (NCBI): domain Eukaryota; kingdom Metazoa; phylum Chordata; class Mammalia; order Carnivora; family Felidae; genus Panthera; species Panthera uncia. The sequence goes on along the minus strand of NC_064812.1, from coordinate 42,142,196 downwards.
TCAGAGACCCATTAAGAATATTGCACTAATTCCAGAGTATCTGGGTGGCTCACTCGGTTAAGCATCCAGTCATACTCAGGTCATGATCTCATGATTCGCGGTTTCAAGCCCTGCATCGAGCTGTCAGTGCAGAGCCTGCTTTAGATTCCCTGTCCCCCTCTCTCTCTGCCCCTCCCCTGCTTTTGCTCTCTCTATCAAAAAGAAAAAAATAAACATAAAAAAAAAAAAGAATCTTGCACTAATTCCAACCCTACTTTTAGAAAAGTAAGGGCATGAAACTGTAAGATCCTATTACTTCTAGCTCCAGATATCCCCAGACTTACCCAGTCTAACTTGTGGCAAAATTATGGCTTTACATGGTCATCTGAGAAACTGCTATTTGGTGCATAAACTCAAAAAATCCTTTCAAGATGGGAGGGAGGAGAGAATAAGAAAAGGCATAGAGGTAGAAGGAAGCTTAAGTGAGTGAAAACTCAAAAGTCTAGCTCAATTAGTATGAAAGGGTATGCACCAGCCTGTGATCAGGGGGAAAAGATGATCCCCATGCATATGTTAGGATGAGTAGTGACTATGTCACAAAGGCCCTTCCATGTCATGATAATGAGGAATCTGGATGGAATGGTATAAGGAAATGAGGTCCCTTTTAGAGCTGCGAATCAGAGGATAGCAGCAGAAAAGACCAAATGCTAAGAGAACGAGTAAGAATTCTTAGAATAATCCCAGCCTTCCTTTTCAAAGAGAAGGGATGTGAAATGGTATAAACCCCTTCAGTAAAGTGGATGTGACTTGGTGAAGTATCTATTTCTAATATTTAACTTATGGTGAGGACAACAATTGAAAGAGGACCTCTTTGAGCACTGAGCGTTTCACAAAAAAAGAAGACGGCTAGAAGTGTGGACCCTGCTGTTTAGCCTGGCCAGGGCCAAAGCAGAATAAGGCCCATGATAAGCTCGACTTGTTCTGATAAGCTCGACTTGTTCTGGGGTAACAAAGAATTAGTCTACCATCATGATAATACTCTAAGGGAAGGTCTGCAACATTTTGGGTATGTAAGCGTCTCCACCGGAAGGCTAATTCTACCTGTTCCAACAATGGTAGACTGGCCTGTAAGCTCTGTGAGGGTAGGATCCGTGTATATCTTGCCCATCACCTATCCCCCACATCAAGCACCGTGCCTGCCGCATAGCAGGGGCACAGCTACTGCATCTCTCTCTCCTGTATCACAAAAGCTTGGACACTAGGCACAAAACATAACAATTTATGCTTTAAAGCCTCTTGTGTGATATTTCCCAACTAACCAATGATAGGTAATGGGTGGTATTAAGGCAGCAGATCTCAACTAGGAGAGTCTGATGGTTTGCTGGTAATGCATATTCCTGGCTGTTTGCCTAGAACGTCAGTAAGCAGCCAGCAGACCAGCCCCAAAGACAGACCCTGAGGTGAAGGTTTCTAAGGCCCAGAACAGGAATCCTTGAATCTGAGAAATTATACTCACCAATAACCAAAAATGTGGCCAGGAGTATACCAACTGCCATGCCCACAGTGGGCATCCCAGGCTGGTGACCTGCTGGCTGAAAACAATGTCCTTCCACACATGTGCAGAAAGTAACTAAAATGCAAAACAGTATTTGGTAAAATATATTTTCAAGCAAAAAGTTTGCAAAATCCTATATCAAAGACAGGAATTCTCTCAAACTACCCATGGTGACAGACATTATCCCAAGTTGTCTGTGGCAAAGTACCTACCTGGTAAAGAGACTACACCTTCCAACGGTGGCCGGCCACCATCACTGATGCGGATTGGGACACTGTAAAGTCCCTCTTCAAAGTTAGTGTGCTTGGTAGAAAGTTTGGCATGAGTTCCTGTCAGAATAGGGGGAAAAAATGAATGACATAAAAACACAACCTCATACCCATGTATCAACAGGAATAAAGCTCACCTTTGCAATATAATACTATGGTTGGCCAGGAAATTATTCGATATAAGTATGAGTTAAATTACCCAAAGTATCACCACTCAACATTGCCTTCCATAACGTCAAACAGGATGCCAAAGCACCCTTTAATTTCTCAATTTATGATTGCTCTGTAGAATAAATACTACTAACTATCATAGCTCTGTAGCTATGTTTTATAACATTAGACTGAATGAAACACTGAATTAGAAAAAGAAAAAAATATTTGAAGACGTAACTGCTAAATGATTTTCCAAATTAGGTAAAAACTCTAAGTCCTCAGATCCAAGAAGATTAGTAAATCCCAGGAAAAAGAAAAACAAAGTGACACTAAGGCACATAATAATCAAATTGCTTAAAACTAGTGAGAAAGATCATCCTGTGTGTGCGTGTGTGTGTGTGTGTGTGTGAAAAAGAAAATCTTAAAAGCATCCAGAGGAAAAAGGATAAATTACATTTAAGGGAACAAAGAAGAAACGGTGCAATCCAGGACACCGGGGGAAAAACATCTTCAAAGTACTGAGAGACAGAAGTCTCAATAAATTTAAAAGTATTTTAGCCAATTGTCCCCTGGTTGCCAAGCAATTAAGTTAGAAATCCATAATCAAAGATGTGGGAAATCCCCATATATTTGGGAACTATATAACACACTTCTAAGTAAGCCATGGGTCACAGAAGAAATCTAAAGGGAAATTAGGAAGTATTTGGAATGGAATGAAAATGGAAAAACAACACGTCAAACTTTGTGGGCTACAGCTAACATGACACTAAGACATAAAATTATTGCACCAAATGCCCACAATAACAAAGAAAAACTTTCCAAATTAATTGCCTCAGCTTCCACCTTAATAAAAATAAAACAAGAAGAACAAATTAAATTCAACATAAGAAGAATAAAGGAAATAATAAAAATCTGAGCATTGAAATACAAAACAAAAATGCAGGAAAAAAAATCTATGAAATCAAAGGCTGGTTCTTTGAGAATATCAGTAAAATTAATGACCTCTAGCCAGATCGATCAGGAAAAAAAAAAGAGACAACCTTCCAATATCAGAATGAGGTGACGATATCACTGCAGAGTCTGTAGATTTTAGGAGAATAATAAAACCATATGACAAATAACTTTGTGCCAATAAATTAGACAAATCAAATGAAACAGACAAATCATTTAAAAGACGCAAACTAATAAGTTCAACCACGAAAAAATCTATAATTTAAATAGCCCTGTATCTATTAATGAAATTGAATTTTTTAAGCTTATTTATTTTGAGGGAGAGAGAGCATGAGCAGGGAAGCGGCAGAGAGAGAGGAAGAGAGAGAGAGACAATCCCAAGCAGGCTCCATGCTATCAGCTCTCAACCCAACGTTGGGCTCAATCTCAGGAACCATGAGATCATGACCTGAGCCGAAATCAAGAGTTGGTCACTTAACTGACTGAGCCACTCAGGTGCCCCAAGAAGTTGAATTTTTACTTAAAACTTTTTATAAAGACAACTCTGGGTCCAAATGGCTTCATAGTAGATTCTACCAAACATTAAGAGAGAAATAAAAAACAATTCTACACAAACTCTTCCAGATAATTGAAGAAGTAGAATATTTCATAACTCATTCGATGAAGCAGCATTACTCTGACATCAAAACCTGACAAAGACATTACAAGGAAAGAAAGATATAGACCAATATCCCTCATGAATACAGATGGAGAAATCCTTAAAATTTTTGCAAATCAAATCCAGCAATACATAAAAATGCTAATATTTCACCACCAAGTAAGCATTATACCAGGAAGAGATTGGTTTAAGATCTAGAAGTTGATTCCAAAAGTTGATTGGCACAATTCACCAAATCAATAGACCAAAAAAATCAACCATACAATCATCTCAATAGATGCAAAAGAAGTACATGAAAATTTTAGCATCCATTCCTAGTTAAAAAAAAAACAAAAACAAAAAACAAAACAAAACAAAAAACCTCTGTGCAAGTTAGGAACAGAAGATAAACTCCTTGATCTGATACAAAAAAACTATAGCAAACTTTATACTTAATGGTCAAAGCCTAAGTGCTTTCTCCCAAGATCAGTTTATTTCTACTCTCACTACTTTGATTCAACATTCTACTGATGGTTTTAGCCAGTAATAAAAAAATAAAGAAATAAAAGTCATCTGGTTTGGAAAGGAAATTAAAATGCTATTATTTGCAGACAATATGATTGTCCATGTAGAAAATCTTTGGAGGGGCGCCTGGGTGGCTCAGTCAGTTAAGCTCAACTTCAACTCAGGTCATGATCTCATGGTTAGTGAGTGTGAGCCCCATGTCAGGCTCTGCACTGACAGCTCAGAGCCTGGAGCCTGCTTTGGATGCTGTGTTTCCCTGTCTCTCAGCCCCTCCCCTGCTCATGCTCTGTCTCTCTCTGTCTCTCAATAATAAATAAATGTTAAAAAAAAAAAAAAACTAAAAAAAAAGACACTGTTACAAAATGCAAACACAAGTCATAACCCATGAGAAAATATTTGCAAGCATATATCTGACAAAGAACTGATACCTCGATTATAGAAAGAATGCTAGAAGTCAACAATAGAAGGCCAACAGCCAAATTTTTCAAATGGGCACAAAATTTGACCAGCCCCTCCACCTGTGAAGATATATGGGTGGCAAATAAACACATGAAAAGATGCTCAACACCATTAGTCTTTAGGGAAACTTACATTAAAACCATAATGAAATGCTACTGCACTCCCACTAAAATGGCTACTATTAAAAAAAACCAAGCAGAGCAAGTATTGGGAGGAATGTTGAGCAACCAGAACCCTCATAGACTGCTGCCGATGTAGAACGTTACAAACTGGAAAGCAATTTGCCATTTTCTGAAAACTTTAACCATACAGCTACCATATGACCCAGCCATTCCACTTCTAGGTATTTAACCAAGAAAAATGAAAGCATATGCTCCTACAGAATTCTTGGTCACAATGCTCATAGCAGCTTCATTTGTAACAGCAAAGACTGGAAGCAAACCAAGTGACAGTCAAGAAGTGAATGGCTAACAAACTGTGAGAGCGTCTTACCATGGAATGCTACTCCATAATCGGAAGGAATGAGTATTGATACACAGAATGACATGGAGAAATTCCAGAATAAGTAAGCTAAGGCAAAAACAGCCAGCCAAAAAGAGCACATACTGTATTATTTTATTTAGATAAAATTCGTGAAAATGCAAACTAATCTATAGTGATGAAAAGCAGAGCAGCCATTCCCGGGGATGGGGGGTGGAGGACTGGCGGGGTGGGGGTGGGGTGGGAAATGAGGACTGCACCTAGAGCTGGAGCATGAAAAATCTTGGGGGGTGGTGAAAATATTCTTATCCTTATTGTGATGAGGGCTTCATGGGGTCTACATTTATCAATTTCTATAAAACTGTGCACTTTAAATATGTGCCGTTTATTGTGTGACAATTATTTTTCCATGAAGGTGTTTTTAAAAACCATTATGAAATCTGTCCCTCGGTGGCCATTGGAAATTTTGCAAATGCTGTTCAGATTGTCCAACTGCCCCTATACACTAAGGGGGATGCTGTATGTTAATCTCTCCTCCCTCCGAAGCCCAGGGCTTTCTTCCCCCTGGAGAGCTCCCCTCTACAGGTTCTCAAAGCATGAGCTTCCTCCGTGCAGCATGGGGGAAAACTCTGTGTTGAGTGCCACCGCAAGCACACCAAAGCAAATAAAAACTAATTTTATCATCCGTCAGTGTTTTGTTCAACTCACCATTGACTCTCGAAACTTTCCAGTCATTTTGTGAGCTTTCACTGACAAGGGAAAACGAAAAGTGTGGACTCGGAAATGACCGCTGATCATCATCAGTCACCTCAAAAAAGAGAGTCCCCTCTTGGTGGAGGGGATGGCACAGAAACAAGCCCGTGTACTCCTTGGCTAGCCGAGGGGGGTTGTCGTTGACATCCAAGAGGGTCAGGTGGAAACTGGCTATGGAGCTCTGGGAGGAGCCGCCTAAGGAAGTAAGGGATTGAAACATGATATCAGCTTTCTCATTTTCCTCATAACGTGACAAGATACCTTCTTTTCTTTAAAATAAATAAATAAATACACACACACACACACACACACACACACACACACACTCTTAAAGCAGTTGGTATGCTGAAGTAGTAGAAAGATAACAAGCTTTTAGAATCAGACCCGCTTTCGTTTCCTGGTTAAAAAGTCTTAGTGATGATAATAATAACTAAGATTTACACACTAATATTTTATACGTATTACTTCAAAACAACTCCGATGTGCATTTACTGATGACAAGACTGAGGTTCAGAGAAGTCGTGTGACTTGCTCAAGGTCACACAGCAGTAGAGAGGCCTCCATCCCAGGAAGTCTGACTCTAGAGCCCACAACCGCTCCTCAGCACTGACTCGGGCATGTTTGTGGTTTTCTACACCCCGTTTCTTCAGCTGTACAACATGTGACTTTGTGAGGATCCCATGTGTCGTGTTTGTTGAAAACAGTAAAGGGCTGCGCGAATGTTATTTTCTGTGGTGTAGTGGTGAAAGATTTAGACCCTGTAGCCTTAATGGTTGGTAGCTGTGTGATGGTGGGCAAGTTACTTAACTTCTCAGTGCCTTGATTCCCTCGTCCATAAAATATGGCCAATAATAGTACTTACCCAAAGTGTTGTATGAGGATTAAGTTGTCACACTGAGTGCTTGAAACAAGGATGCCAGGGCAACATAAACACTGACTCTCCTCATTCTCCCTGACATCAATCACAGATACCAGTTCCACAATTTCTGACCCCATCCCGTTTCAATTCCAGTGAACCCTGTCTTCCTGCTTTGCTTTTCAACTGTCTTCTAGGGCCCTGACCACATTTAACCAAAGGGGGAAAAGACACTGTGCTCTTGAGGTCGTTTCAGGCATCATTTCAGAGCCAACAAGGGGTGCAGAGCATTGAATCCTGATTTTGATTTGTGAAACTTCTAAAATGTGAGAGGCCTCTAGGACACATCCAAAGTCAAGCGTTAATCCCCATGGTATGTTGTAGTGGAATGCGTGGCACAAAGGCTCAGCCAGAAACTTCCTGATTACTCGGGAGCTTTTAAATCAAGAGTTAAAGGTATACAATGTGATAATGGAATGTGCATCTGTGGAAACATGCAAGGGAGAAAGACCGTCCCCCCCCCCTGCCCCGCCCCCACTTCAGCAAGGCCCGTCTGCTTGCACACAATCGTTCCAAATTTGGCACACACTTCGGCATTTCTACCCTCATTGGCTTAATCTGACTGTGGTGCTTTTGTTTTTCTTAATCTTTTCACAGGCAGGGGCCATTTTTATGATTTCCATCCACTGGAATGTTCCCCATTCCACCTCCCAACCCTGGGCCTCACATTTTGAGAGTTTATTTATTTATATATTTTTTTTGGTCTAAAACTGTATTTATTTAGTCCCAATTTGTTCAATTCTCATTTTCTGGTAAACCAGGCAGATATATTTACTATTTAATTAGAGGCTTCAACCAGCATAAGAACAACAGAATTCCTACTCTAAGTTAGAAAACTCCATTTAAATGCAAAGAAGCCTCATGTTTTAATCACCAGCCTTATCACTGGTAAGCATGCTATTCCTGTGGATTTATGTTGATTTTAATTTTTTAAATTCCCTGGAACTCTACGTTCAAAGTCAGTGGGGATATATAGCACCACAACGGGATCCAACGGAATGCAAAGATTCTGCAGAATGATTCAAACATCCTGGGCTCATCTATATATGTCTTTTCTTTCAAATGGTCACCTGATTTCATCAAAACAGAGATACCCAGGGCCAGCCAAACCTAGTGAATCAGAATCTCCAGGGGTGAACTCCTCCTACCTTATTGAACAGTCTCCCAGGTGATTCTGGCACATATCCAAGTTGACAACATGGCATAAAACACTTTCTGTCTCAGGGGTACCTGGGTGGTGCAGTCGGTTAAGCGTCCAACTCTTCATCTCCACTCAGATCACGCTCTCACAGTTTGTGAGTTTGAGCCCCACATCAATCGGGCTCTGCACCGATGGCACTGAGCCTGCTTGGAATTCTGTCTCTCCTTCTCTCTGCCCCTCCCCTGCTTGTGCTCTCTCTCTCTTTCTCAAAATAAGTAAATAAACTTAAAAAAAATTTTTTTTAAAAATATTTTCTGTTTCAGAAAGGATCAGACCTGAACCACTGCAATCGCAGGCTGAAAGAACAAGTAATGGTCTAGGTCAGCAGAGCAGTGGTTTGGCCCTGCTCTCGAGAGAAACCCACAAGCACTTTGGAGGAAGGGGAGGGAGTTCAGCGGGGACACAGACACCTGCCCAGAAGCTGTAGTCCCTCCAGGAACAAGAGCGAGTGGCAGCAGCTCTCTTGCTGCCTAGCCAGCCTGCAGGTGCACCCCTGCCTGAAAGAGCCCAGTTCAGGGGCACCCGTGGGCCGCACCTTGCACAGAACCAGGAAGGTGTGGGCCCTTCACTCCACTTTTGTACCCTTATCAACCTTCCACTCTAAGATAGGCTGACAATTTGACCCAGTTAAGTTTCCCGCCCACGCCATCTTCCCTCCCATGTCTATTAACGTACCACCTAATAATTTGCTCCTTTTTTCTTTCTCACCTACTTCGGTCGCCATCACTTGCACCCGATACAGACTTTCAGCTTCCCTGTCCAGAGGAGCCGTGGTAAAGATATCGCCAGTGACAGGGTCAATTTTAAGCCAGCCTCTTGTGTTGTCTCTCAGAGAATAACTTCATAAAGTAAAAAGAGCAAAAGAAAACCCACATTAGTCTGTGTGAAAATGTGATGAGAGTCTATGGATTATTATGCCTTATCCCTTGCATATCACTTATAACATATTTCAAGGATAATTAATCAATATTATTAATGCTTTATTTGCATCTCATCTATCTTCAAAAGGAGGATGTCCTCATCCTTACAGATTTGTAGTTATACTTGTTTTATTAGAAAAGGTATAGTCACAAATTCTGGAGCAAAGAAGTTAAACTTTTCTGCAAATCAAAGGTTTCTAATTAAGACAGCCTGGAAACATCTTTAAAAAAATGTTTTAATGTTTATTTATTTTTGAGGGAGAGAGAAAGACAGAGTGTGAGCGGGGGAGGGGCAGAGAGAGAGGGAGACACAGAATCCGAAGCAGGCTCCAGGCTCTGAGTTGTCAGCACAGAGCCTGACGTGGGATTCAACCCCACAAATGGTGAGATCATGACCTGAGCCGAAGCCAGATGCTTAACCAACCGAGCCACCCAGGTGCCCCCTGGAAACATCTTTTAAAACTGATTAGCAAACCACTCCCTCTAAGAAGACTTGAACACCCAGGGGCAGAGATGCCAGGGAATGGGTGGATACTCAGGTTGCTGGTGGCACAGTGAATTGTTCCTTCTACAAACATCTACTGAGTGCTTAGCAAACATCAGGCTGTAGAACAAGAGAGGAGATTATCAAAAACAAAAACAAAAACAAAAACAAAAACAAAAAAACAAACAAAAAAAACAGGCTCTTAGGCCAATGGAGGAGACAGACACAGAAATAGATAATTCCAATAAAATGTGGTAAATACAATGAGAGGGGCCCTGTGGCACCCCAGAGAAGCCTTTCTGAAGCAGGAGATGTTAACTAAGGCAAGAAACAGGATGCTTCAGGCAGAAGCGATTGCATGAGCTAATGCAAAGAGGAATAGCCTGGTGGTGTGAGAGGGTCAGACATCCCAGCTGTGTTGGGATAAAAACGGGAAGCAGTGGATGGCAAAAGATGAAACCAGGGAAGTAGAAAGAGCCAGATAATGGGAAGCAATGGGCAGCCGTGGAATGCTGTTAAGCAGGAAGGTGATCTAGTCATATTTGTGTTTTCAATGAAACTTGTTGTTAGGTGTGTGAGAGATGAATCTGAGACAAGACTAGAACCACAGGAAAACCGATTAGTGTTGCCTTTTGAGAGGCAACACAACATAGCCATAAGGATATCCATATCTTTAGGCCAAAGAATACCACCTCTGGAAATTTTCCCCCAAATAAAAAACAATTTAATCAAGGTTAAAAAAGAATTCTATTCATGCATATATTCAAAATATTTTATATAATAAAAAAATACTGGAAACAACCTATATGCCCAGAAGCAAGAGAATGATTAAAAAGCCAGGGTGTATTAGTTCATCAAATTAATTTTTTTTTTTTGTAATATTAGTATGTTCTATATGCCAAGCACTGTTAGGCTGCATGTACAGCTGATGAAGAAGAAATCCTATGTACTTGGGATTTCATTCTGAGTAAGATGGGAACTCTTTGGAAGGTTTTCAGTGAAGTCCTTTGAGCTGATCCACTTTTTAAAAGGACCACTGTGATTGTGGCAGGTGGACGCAGGGTGGGCTGGAGGAGTGGGCAGGGATGGACCCAGGAAAGAGAGGATGGTGGTCTGGACCATGGTGGACATGGTGAGAAGCATTTGCATTCTGGATATATTTCAAGGAGAGGATCTCTCATTTTTGCTGGTGGGTCGGATTAGGACCCAATGGGTGCTGATGGATTATAAATTTGGGGGCTGAGAGAAAAAGAATGCACTCAGGCCAAAAACTTTGGAGCCATCCTTAATTCTAAACTGACCTATTACTAGCATCAGAAATATTGATTATTCCTCATTCTTGAAATGCCTTTTTTCATTTGTCTTCTTACAGGACACTCCCCTTCTCGGTCTTCTTCCTCATCTTCCTGATCTCAATTTAATAGCATGTATATCTTTTCCTTGATCCAAGAAATGTTCTTAAATGACTTTGTTTTCCCTACTCATAAACTCAAATTTTTTTTCACTTATCTTTGACTAATAATCTTTATAGCATTCTCATGAAGAAGGCAGAAGCATTTGTTAAACAATAAATGGCCGTAAATTACAAATATTTTGTGCCCCATCATAATTTGTGGCTCTGATGTATATATTAGTACCTACACTAAACCACACAGTACAGCCCCCACTCTTCTTTCTTTCTTATGTTTGCCTTTAAAAAAAAATGTTTACTTATTTTTGAGAGAGAGAAACAGAGCACAAGCAGGGGAGGGGAAGAGAGAGAGAGACACAGAATCCAAAGCAGGCTCCAGGCTCTGAGCTGTCAGCACAGAGCACAGTCCCGTGAGATCATGACCTGACCTGAAGTCAGACGCTTAACCAACTGAGCCATCCAGGCGCCCCTTATGTTTGTTTTTATGGAACCAGAGAAGGATGTAGAGAGTGAAATTGTAGATGGGAAATTTATTCCTTGATAGACGATCAGAAAAAGGTCTTAGAAGTAATCCTAAGTACTTAAATGACAGCTCACTGGGAGGCAAGACTCCCCTCAAATGTTTCAAGAAATTTAAGGAATTTAAGGTCATTCTTAACCACATGCAGTGGTTTAAGGCATGCTAAAGTATTTGTCATGCCGCAGAAGCAAAAGATTTGGGCTCAAATCCTATCTATGTGCTTGTTAACTATACAATCTTAAAGAAGTTATAAATATTGATACAGATATGGATACACACACACACACACACACACACACACACACATATATATATCTTGGGCAAATTATCATTGTTCACTTCTAAGGCAAATCTGTGTAAGTCCTGTCGCACTGGGAAAAAATGACTAAGAATGGAAAGATTTACATCTTTTTTTTCTAACCGCCTCAGCCTGGGCACTGACCTCTCCAGAGGTAGGCTCTGGAATGAGTCTTGTCACCCCAGAACTATTGTCCAGAGATCCAAGAAATGTAGGCACTCTGCATCCAGAAGATTCCCTTATATCAGGTGACTGAGTCTGTCCAACTGGGCTTTTGCTTCATTCTCTCTGTCTAGAGCTTCAGTCCATTTTAGGGACTGGGCTAGAACTCTCTCCCAAACCCTGGCCCCCGTGGCTGGTACAGACACAGAGACTGGCTTTGGGTCGCCCAACTTCTGGACCCCATCTGCTGAACTCACCAGCTCTCAGCCACAACTTGCAGTTAGTGGGCTGGGATGGAAGCTGACATGCTTCCCACTTGCCTGGGCCTGGATTCTCACTGATGCCCACAGGGTACTGATGACTGTTGGAACCAAGATTAAGTTCACCATGGACCCTAGGATAGAGCTTCAGATCACTGGCTGCTTTCTTAGGGGAGAGCCCTGGAGTCAGGCCAGCTTCTCTGCCCCTCCCAGCCCTTCTTCCTCCCCTCTGGCCATGGTCCCAGCACAGCTAGGCCTGCCCAGCGTTGCTCTCCTCTACCTTATGTCCAGATTTTCCGGATCCTTGGCAGTCACGTTGCCCACTTTAGTGCCTACAGCCACATCTTCCCTGACTTTTGCTTGGTATATGCGCTGGGAAAATTGGGGTGCTTCATTCACATCTGTCACAATAAGCTTGAACTTCGCAGAAGAGCTGGTGTTATAATGTACACCAGACACCAGAGGCTCAGGATTCTCCGCTTGGAACACAATGTTGTGAATGGCTACTGTTTCAAAATCAAGAGGCTGTGTAGGGGGAAAAAAAGAGGAAAAATTAATTTGGAGGACGATTAGCTCTCTTAAAAGATTCGGTCCCAAAAGTCCTTTAAAAACTTTCTTACAGAGCAGCAGTTCCCAATTTGGTGTCAGCAAAAACCTACTTCTCGGAATGATAACAGAACCATAAAAAAGACTTTGCTAAAGGACTTATCAGAGCTTTTAATATGCTATATGCATTCTGACTCTCCTAAAAGAGGAAATCAATATAGCATTCCTCAAATTTACTTAACCCTGGGATACTCCATTCATTCAGCAGAAATTTATTAATTCTATCAAGAAAATTCCCAGAAGACAGATGGGGAAAGGCTCATATTGAGATGTTCACATTGTATGGAGAATGATTTCCCAGAGACCTCGGGATCCAAACCCCAAAATAAAGGACTTAACCTCATAGAGGGTGGCAGAGGTTAGCAGAGAAAATCAAAAGATAGAGGATCCACTCTTGTTCCAGACCATGCTGGACAGAGCCAGGAATCAAGAATCAAGAAACTAATGTGAGTGTAATAAGAGGAAGCACATAACAGAGCTACCCAAGACAAGGAGTTGCTTCAAAAACCAGTAAATTCCCAACTCTGGTAGCTTTCAAGAATAGGGTTAAACAAGATATAATAGGCTAGCCTAGAAAGAACTTACATATCATTTAAGTAACTGGTTCTGTGTGACTTTTAAGGTCTCTCTCAAGGCACAGAGTCCATGATTCTGGGGGTGGGGGAGGAATCCTAACTTTAAAGGCCTGCTGAAGAGTGATAGCCCCTAAAGTTGGGCTTCTCATCTGGGATTAAAAGGCTTCTAGGAAGCTGTGAAGCCCTAGAAACCAAAATTGAAATATTTATATTTGTGTACATGTGAATTTTCTTCCAGGGAGAGGATACAGTCACAGTCTCAGTGGCACCCAGGACCTCAAAAACAAAGGAACCAAAGCAAAGCCCGAAAGGTACATCATGGATTGTGGAAACCACACTGTTTTGTTCACTCTCCCAGGCCTGTAGGACCCAGGACCTCTGGTGAGCTGTCAGTCTTTTAACTTTGGTTTATGTCAGTTGCTCATCAGTTAAACAGAAATGGTAATATCCATTCAGGAAGAGAAAAACTCATCGCTTCTTGGCCTTTTGGCTAAGATCAAGGAAGAGAAAAACTCATGGAGGATTTTACACACCATCGCATTAGCTTGGCCTGCCCTTCCCTAACATCAGAAAAAGTTCTCTCCCTCAGTCAGGACTTGGCTCAATGTCAATGTTGTCCTCTCCACATCAGCTTTCCAAGTCCCCACCGGCTATCCCCAGATGGACGGGCTCCACATCCTCTGTAATCTCACAGTACCTGCCTCAGGAATCTCATTGTTTAGTTATCTATTTTAGATCTTTACTGAGCATAAGCTCTCTGAGAGGAGGAATTGTGTTATATTCACCTTTGTTTCTCCACTCTTCCTTGGCATGCAGTATCCATTGTGTTATCAGTCAAGAAATATAAAGATGAGAAGGACTTGGTCCTTCTTGGGCTCTTGAGAGCCCCAGCAGAAAAGAGATTCTGGGGAAAATTCCCACTCTTCAGAAACCCCTCTCCTCTATGCACACACAAACACACACAACATCACAACACAATTTCTAGTGCAATAGAAAGGATGATAGAAAGATTGTTCATATGGAAGAGAAAGGATTATGTCTGAAGACTCAAGGTCATTTGAGATAGAAAATAAGAAGCAATTGACAGGATATAACACACAGTTATAAAATTTTGTAAGCTAGACAAGATGTAAAAGAGAGGATGTTTACAGAGATAAGCACGCCCTATCTGCAGGCCATGGCCCCATAATGATTTTTTGATCACCTCCAAGTGATCTGATAGAGCTCCCCACCTGAAGGTGGGGTGCAAGCTAGAGCTTCTGACTCCCAGGGACCCACTCCTTATCTCAGGGGATGAAGACAGGGGCATCAAACAGAGAAATCCTGGCAGATAGAACAGCCCCAGAGCAAGCCTACAATGTGGACAAAGGATGTACTCTGTTCCTTGCTGGTCCAGCCAAGTCCAAGCTCATGCAGGCAGCTCAGCTCTCCATGTGCTCAGACAGAGGACGGGCATCCTATCCTCTCACCAAATGGGTCCTACATGGCCTCCCTGGATTTCCCACCCCATCACTGCCGCCCCCAGAAGTGGGGGATAAAAACACGAGACACCATGTCTGCAAATGGGAAGAAGCCTGTGTTATCCCGAAAGAACATGTGAGACTGAGAGTAGAAAAAGATGAGAGGGGAGACTGTGTGTCCAGCTAAAGAGCTGGAACTTTATCCTTGAGGAGCAAAGAGAAGCATTACGCACAAGACTGACAAGGTCAGATTTGTGTTTTAGGAAAATAACTGCAGAAGCAGCCATGTGAGGGTACCCACACCCAACAGGGAGACCGGTAACGAGAGGACGTCAGTGCTCCTTAAACACTTACTGAATGGAAGACCAAATGAGAAAGGAGCAGCCTGCTATTGATCAGTGTGCTTAACTTTCACACCAGGAAAAACACTGACCCACATCTTCCAGGGAAAAAATTAGAAATGAAAGATGCTAAATTAGCAAACGATAATCAGCAGAACTTAATCAGAGAGAGACAAGCCTTATCAAACCCTCTGTATCATCTTTCATAACACAGGGAGGTGCCTGCAAAGCCAAGTCAAGAGACCCATTGTGCACAATGAAAAATTATGCAGCTTTTTGAAAAAAGAGGAAAATCCTGTCATATGCTACAGCATGGAAGAACCCTGAGAACATTAAGCTAAGGGAACTAAGCCAGTCACAGAAGGATAAATACTATATGATTTCGCTTAAAGGAGCTACCTGGAATAGTCAAATTTACAGAAATGGAAAGTAGAATGGTGGTTGCCAGGAGCTGGAGGGTTGGGGAAATGGGGAGCTCCTGTTCAAGGAATGCACAGCTCCATTCATGCACGATGAAAGAGATCTAGAGATATGCTATACAACCGTGTGCATATAGGTAAGGTGCACTATAAAATTTTAAAGGATAGATTTTATGCGATGTGTTTTTGACCATAATTTTTTCAACTAGTTTTTTTTTTAACTGAGTTGAATCCTCGGCAGCTTTTTTTTTTTTTAAGTTTATTTATTTTTGAGACAGAGAGAAACAGAGCATGAATAGGGGAAGGGGCAGAGAGATAGGGAGACACAGAATTGGACGCAGGCTCCCGGCTCTGAGCCATCAGCCCAGAGCCCGACATGGGGCTCGAACTCACGGACCGCGAGATCGTGACCTGAGCTGAAGCCGGACGCTTAACCGACTGAGCCACCCAGGTGCCCCGTTTTTTCAACTAGTTTTAAACGTTAAAAGATGATTGACACGATGGTTCAAAAGCAATGGTACTCCCCTAGCAGCTTAATGGATATGGAATTAGAAGCCTAAGACACACACAAGTAACCACATTACAGGGTCTAATTTACTTAAAACACTAAGAACAGTATAAATACACACATCTGTTATAGTGAATACATACATCCTAAGGGCTATTGGTTAACATTTGGTATATCCTAAACCCAGAATCTACACCTTAGGGTGAGCTGTTGCTTAGCATTTAAAAGATCTTAATCAGAGATACACGCTGCAGCTACTGCAGGCCTTGAGCCACAACTACCTCAAGCAGCCCTAGAAGGTTCTTTAATTGGCAGAGTGATCTTACAAAGAGATGGGGTGATATTAGTGGTCTCCAAGACATGTAGTCTGGTTTAAGATGTGGTATAATCTCTCAGTCATCACATGAACAACTGTGTGAGCATCTGGCTAGGCTAGCAGCCTATACCCTTCCGAGTTCTAGAACTCCAGTTCTGTTCTGTCTAGGATCCTCTTTCTTTGGACAGTCAGACAAATCCTCTCACGAGAATACTGGCATCACAGTGCCTGAGGGACGGAGAGCTGGGACTTCACAGGACTACAGCACAAGCTGGATGATTCTTTTTGTGTATATGGTGCAGACTTCAGTTATTTATTCAGTCAACCAATATTTATCAGACTCTACAATGCGCCACGCAATATTCCAGACACTTGGAATACAACCACAAACACAATAAGGATGTGACAAAGATTTAGGTCAGAGGCCTGCGTGATTGTAACGTACCTCCTCACGCCAGGGTTGTGTGGGAGGATACTCACAGCTTGCACCCACCACTGATCATTCGGGGTCACCAACACCTCCCTAAAGGTGCCCAATAGCCACAAATGGTCAAGTTAACTTAAGCTGGTTCACAAAAGCCACCACAAAGAAATGTTGACATGTGGAAATTACTCGTACTGAGATGGACAGGCCTCTACTCATAGATCTCCAAAGAGCTCTGGTCCTGGACAAACTGGGAGCTGTTTGTCCCTGTCAGCACGCTTCCTGGAGCACCCACTGCCAACTCTGAAAACTGTCCTTTCATTTGCCTGTTCCTTCTGTGGTTCTTCTCCACATAGACAGCCATGAAGAAGGAGGGGGGTGGGTAGTTACAACATCATCTTTTCCAAATGTCAGACTGAGACAGGATGCTAATGGTTTGAGTTGGTCCAAACACAAACCTTGCCGCTCGATCCCAATGAGGCCCTTCGTCAGAAGTGAAGTATATGGTAATAATAGGATCAGAATCCTGACACTCTGCCCTAGGGCTCCCTTCAACACTAGCACTTTCCTCCCCATGCTTCTATCCATTTTCTGTGACATCATTCTATTCTGTCCTCCTCTTCATCTTTCCTTTATTCTGGTCCAAAACTTTCCTCCAGCACCTTTTTTTTTTTTTTTGCAGCCTCTAGCACACTGCACTGCAAACCTTCAACACTCAACCACACCTACAGAGACTATCACTGTAACTCTTATCCCTTTTATTTCCAAATATATTGGATGACACTGAGTACTGCTTCCTATTGAGTCATCTGGTAGACTATTTACATGCTCTAAAGCATAGATGAGGCAGCCATAGAGAAAAAAGGTCAGTTGCGGGATGGGAATAGAATGAAGAAGGGATGGGAAGATCCTGTACAAAGAAGTAGCTACTATGGTAATTAGACTTTGGCTCTAGACTTCCCAGTCCTTACAGAAGGAAAGATAAAGTGAGAGCCAGTGAGTTCAGCAATATCATAAAAGATGAAAGTAGGGGGTTGGCAGGAAGGATAGGAGGAAAGGATAAACTTGTCTATTAAACCTTGGAAGCAGATATACCAATTTCCAGTCATTATTAAAGAAGAATCTATGGATGACACATTAGAATAGAGGGTCTATGGCCTAAAGGGCTCATAGGGCTCATCCAGTCTAACATCCCACACTTGCAAAGTAAAGCCCTAAGCAAAACCTCCCCACTCCCAAGATTTAACAAATAAACATATAGAACACCTAGTTAAATTCGAATATCAGGTAAACAACAAACATTATTTTTAGTATGAATAGGTCCCAAATATTGCATGGGATACCCTTATTCTAAAATATCATTTATCCTATATTTTATATATCTTCTATGGCAACCCTCCCTCCCTCCACAAAGGTTACTTGCTGAGTTAGTGACAGACGCAGAACTAGAATCTTGGCCTTCTGTCTTTCCGGTGGATGAGAATGACTGAGTGCTCTAGGAGTCCCTCACTACACCTGCAAGGTCACTGCTAATCCATTACCTCTGCTCATAGATCCTTACACCGTCCTAAGTAACTTGATTTATCAAAAAGAAAACTTCCACTAACGGGGCTATTTACCTTTTTAATTATGACATATCCAGCGTTGGTTTGGGGATCTGTGTCAATCCCCAGGCGCCCCTCACTGTCTCCCTGTATAATACGATACAGGATTTTAGAACTCCCAGTAAATGGCTCATCAGTGTCTGTGGCCCGGATGGTCAAGATGGTGGACCCAACGGCTGTGTCTTCAGCAAGAGTCAGGTTTCCATACTAACAACAACAAAAAAAAAAATAGGAGAAGAAAATGAGAATGTCCTCTTCATCAAGCACAGTTGCCAAAGGGCAAATTTGTCTCTTTGGTTTCACAATGAACACACGTCATAGTTTGTATCAATACTTACCGAGCATGTTTTCCTACTGATAAATTTGGTGCAGTTGATTTTGACTTCAGTCATACTTGTAGACTGATATCCATTGCACCAAGAAACAGGTCTCAGAGCTACTGGTAGGACTCTAAAATAGATTCCCCTTCTCACATCCAATATGTTTACTAACTGAAATTATTATACTAGTGATCATATAAATAAATAGCTACTATGTGTTGAGTACCTAAATTGTGGCAGGCACTTTACATACGTTATTTTAGTTCATCTGTAATCCACCAAGGAATAGAGGGTAAGAGCCTGAACTTTGGACTCAAACAGCCTGGGGATGAATCCTAGGCTTGCCACTCAGGAGCCAGGTGACTGGAAGCAAGTCATCTAATTTCCTTACGTCTCAGGTGATCATCTGTCTAACGAAAATAATAGTAGGACCTACTTCCTGCTTGCTGTGGGGATTGAGAGAGATAAAGCATGTAAACCCCCTGAATGCCTGGCACATAAGTACTCAATAAAGATAAGCAATAAAACTACTCCATTGAGTAGCTATATTATCATTTCCATTTGACAGAAAAACAGAAGATTGGAAGGGTAAACCCCACCCAAGAGCATACAGCTAGTGAGTCACAGAATTGGGACTCAAGCCCATGCTTGTCCAGTTCCAAAGCCTGTGTTCTTACTCACTGGCCTAGACCATGTCCACTGAAAATCCCCCGATCATCTCTCTCGGCATCATGATCTTAAAGATGGTAATAGGCAGGGCCCAGGCGGAGGACTGGGGCAATGACAGAAGCCCACTCACTCTCTCAAGAGCCCACTTTGTATTTCCAACTCTCAAAGCAGGGTGTTCTTGTCCTCAGTGTGAAAGCACTGTCCAGATGGACCAGAAGGAAACCACAACACAAGGAAGGGCTCCTGGAGACTGAGAAGGAAGGGGTTCCTTACCCCATGTTTGTGTAGCCCCAGTGCCTGCTACACAAGTTATATTCAGTCACACCTCTTGCCGCCCCAAACCCTCTCATACATCAATTCCCTTTCTTTGTCACAGCCTTGTCCCTATTTTGATTTGTGATCATCATCACAGGGCTCTGGACCGTCCCATAACTGACTTCAAACATGACCAACAATCTAGTCAAATGGGCTTCCCTCTGCTCTAGAATAAAGAGAGACATCCCTTTTAAGGGAAGCAGTGGTAAGACCACCCCAAGTTTAAAGCCCAAATCAAAATATGTGAAGTATTTTTCTTGACGTTCTCTACTGATCCTTTTTCTCCTGCTTTTTCTGACCAATTTTCGTAATTCTTGCAAATGTCTTAAGCACATCCTTCTTGAGCTTAACCGAGAGGTTAGTTTTTCTTCTCCTTTCTCTTGCCCAATTATTGCAAAAGGAGTGGAAAGTGCCAATATTCCAAACATCACATTTTTGACTAAAAATGCTGGTCTGAGACCATTTCTTGTCACACAATATATAATGACAAATTGCAATTAGCCATTCAACTCCATTCCATTTGACAAAGATTGCGGGTGCAGCTTTTAAGCAAGCCCTTGGAAGAAATGAGCCATTGGTAGAAGTTTATAAAATTCTGTTTATAAATGCTGTTATATACTATAACAGTGAATGCTATTGTTCCCTGAAGATTTCCACTGAGGATGGTGTCTGGGTTTGTTACCAGTTTGCCTAAAGCTACCTTTAAAGTCTGGAATTTTTCCTAACTACTTACAGTGTCTTTATCGCAGAAGTAAGGGCCAAGTAATATGAACAAAATAAAGAAAAAACAGATGAAAACTACTCACATCTGATTTTTCAAAGATGGGGATCTGATCATTGATATCAATAACATTGATCTCCACGTGACAGAGGGTTTTGAAATCTGAAAGGCAAAGTCATATGACAATAATTTTTCGTTAGAAATCATGCATTAATATTAGAAATCTGCAAGAAAAACATTGGCAAGGCAAGTGACAGCCACAGCCAGAATTCTGCTACTGACATGCAGTTTTTGTGGAAACAGAATTCTCTGCTCCCCACCTGTACCCACAAGCAGGTCACCAAAAGGAGGCTGGAGAAAGCCCTGGAAGAAGTTCCTCTGGGCGTTCCAGGCACATGGAACATATGCCCCCTCCTCAGTAAGGCTTGTCCTGATCAAGACAGTTTGGGTTTTTTTCCTGTGAAGCAACCAACCGTAGCCTTCAAAGCCTAGTGCAAAACTATCTTTCCAGAAAGCCTTCCCTGAGTAGCCCAGCTAGCTGTCTTTCCTTCTCTGACCACTTCCAGTACTTACCATCCTGCTTCTCTGTCCTCTATGGTGGGAAAGTCGGGTGCCTGTTCCCTTTCCTCCAAATGAGGGAGGAAGTGTTACAGTTAGCCCTCTCCAAAAAGCCTGGCTACCCAGCCTGTAGGAGGTGAGGGGGGTCAGAGGTAGCTCATGGAACCCTTTGGGAAATAACACAGGCTTTGAGGGTGGGTTTGACTATTCAAATATCTGGTCAGAGAGAGCAGGTTCAACCTAGGTCCAAGAGGAGCACAGAATACAGATGGGAATGGGGTGCCCAGGGAAATATCCAGAGTGAGGAACAACTTTCTTTTCTGGGGTCCCCATGGTTCTAAGCCATGATATATTATGTTGTATAATGGCTAAGACTCAGGGCTCTGGAGTCCCACTGTTAAAATCTGACTCTGTCACTTACCAGATGTGTAAGAGCTTGGTGTGTGTCACTCAAGGACTCTGTGCCTCAGTTAGTTTTTCTATAAAATGTTGATAACTGGGCACCTGGGTGGCTCCGTCGGTTGAGCATCCAACTTTTGATTTTGGCTCAAGTCATGATCCCAGGGTTATGGGACCGAGCCACGTGTCAGGCTCTGCACTGAGCGTGGAGCCTGCTTGGGATTCTCTCTCTTCCTCTGCCCCTCTCCCCCACTTGCACTAGAGAGTACTCTCTCTCTTAAATATAAATGAACGAACGAATGAATGAATGAATGAATGAATGAAATGTCAATAACAACAGAACTGAGCTTCTTATCCCAACACAAATCTTCAGCACTGTTATCAGTGCTTTACCAGCATTACTCATTTCATCTTCAGGCTAATTTCATGACGTAAGTACTATCATCATTCTCATTTAGTTCACGAATGAGGACACCGCAGGATAGAAAAGCTAGATAAGCTAACCGAGGTCACACACTAACTAGTGGTTGAGCCAGGGTTCAAATCCATGTGCTCCCTTTGCTCTCTCTGTCTGCTCTCCACCCTTCACCCTGCTCTGTGCCCTGGGAGGCTGACCTCAGAAACTAACTACATGACGGACACCCTGGGTGCTGCCAATGGCAGCAGTGACAGGAGATGGGAGGAGGGGTGGGAGGACAGAAGTCAGGGGCAGTTCCCCTTTGCCAGCAGCCTCTCCTATAGGTACAAGTACAGGTCTTGCTCCTTCCGGGAATTTTCCCTTCCCTTGCCCCTTCCCACCCCGCCTCCACCTCCGTGGAAGGCAGGCCGTCTATTATGCTTCACACCTCCCATTGCTTTTCCTTAACCTTGCCTTCAACCTTTGCAAATAACCCCTTCTTTAAATTCTTCTTGGTTATTCCTTTTGAGGAACTGTTTGCTGCTAGGATCCTGACAAGCACTCAGGCATAAATGGTGTTCAAAGCACCGGACATGAGGCCAGGCTTGTGAAATAATAACATTCGAACTATAATGATGGATGCTGATTAAAGCTGGGGTCAGTCCCTGGAATATTTGCAGACAACAAGAATAGCTAACATTGTGGTGGGGGGCGGGGCTGGTGCAGGGAGGGTGGAGGAGGGGTGGTCTCAGGACCTGAATTTGCTGGCTCCTCGCTCTGCACAAACCTCAAGTTGGGCCAACAGTGAGCCAGGATTTTATGTAAAGCTATGTTAATTAAGCCTAGTCTCTAGGCTAGAGTAGTGTACAATTGAATGTTTCATTCCAACAACACACATACACACGTATATATTTATGAATAAATATATTTCATGATCTGGTCCACATTTTCTATATAGATGTACTCACGAACATGAAAATTTGTAATCTGATTTCTACCTTATGCTCTTGCAGCCTCAAATTGCTTCAGGTCTCAATGCATTTGCAGATGGAATTTCTTCTCCTCTATAAGCCCTGCACTATCTTATAACTTGTCATATTCATCCTTCAAAACTCAGTTCAATGAAACCCCTTCCAGAAAGCCTTACCTGCCCTCTCCCTCCACTGAGTCACTCATTTCCTTCATGGGCTACCTTGTGCATGTTTCTTGTAATTTATTTATTCACATGTCCATCTCCTTTATCATGAAATGCTCCTTGAGGACAGACACTGTGTCTTATTCATCTATGTATCTTTAGTACCTTGAATGGTATCTTATGCAAGGTAAGCGCTCAATAACTATTTGCCAAAAGAATGGATGGCTAAAGGCGTGAAACTGTTAATTCATCATAGGAAGGGATGATTTATTATACTCACTTCTGTTGTACCTCTTAACATAATGCTAGACATATATCAGGCCCTCAATATTTGCCAAATTACTAACTTCCAAAAAGTCTGTAGTAGAGGCCTATTGAACCCTAATTCTCTTCAGTATATCAATATCCATATAAAGGGGGAAAGGTGAAGAGTAGTGTCAAATGATGCTCTCTTCTTCTCTGTACCTATATAATCTATGACTCCTAGCTCAACAGTTACTGAACTATTGGTCGTGTGACATTCGGTGCTAGTTAACTCAAAGAAAGATTCTTAACCTAGGAGTGTGTGTGCCCCTCAAATAAATCTGGCTATGAATACATGTGTTTTTGTATGTCTATGCACACTTGTCTGAAAATGTGTGCATTTCTTAGAGAATGCACCGTTTTCATCAGAGTTTCAAAGGGTCCTGGGACCGACAAAGATTAAGAACCACTTGCTTTGAAATTGTACGGGAATAAGGAACAATGTCTCCTGGTGATGTCACATGGCCAACTGGAAGCTGAGAGAAAACAGAACTCCCCCAAGTGTATTGCTCCCCCATTTTCATACAATAGAGTCCTTGGAGTCTGAAAGGGAGAATAGAAAAATACAATTAACAGGCTGGTTCGTGATCACAGCAGCCATGAGAACGTGCCTTGCTGACTTCCAACAACAGGGAACTTAATTGACAATGGCCCCGCTGCTGTGCTTTGAAATCCATCAGCACGTTTGCACTGAGGCCTCACTTCCCATGGGCTGCCCCAGCCAGTGACCGAGCAAGGCAGGCATGCCAAGGCAGGCATGTTCAAGGAGATCATAGACTCTTTTGATGGCTAACCTTGGACTCCTCAATGACCTTGGCCAACTTTTCATTTTTTCCTTTTTTTTACTCTTAATGTTCTATGGTACTCCCAGCAGCCTTCTTTCCTTCTCTCCTCCATTCAAGGTTAGGTTTGTATTGTGGTCTAATGGTTCTGATGCCTGAACTGTAACTCTGGCCTTTACCATGTTGGGCCAACTCCCTCTATGTTCCATGTGTGTTTTATAAAGGAAGGAAGAACTCTCAAATGGCATTCTATAATACACCCAGGCATTAGAGCAGCTTAACAAATCGCAACTGGAAGGAAAACAGTATTTCACTTTTGACAGTGAACATGATACTAACCTTTGTCAGACACCTCTATTGTCAAATTGTACTGCGGAGTGTCTTGCTTCTTCAAGGACTGCCCAGCCAACTGGACCACTCCCGAGTAGGTTTGGACCAGGAAGAGTCCTTCCTTGGGAAGTTTGGGAATTTGATCCACAATTTTGTATACTAAAACACTGTTGGCAGTATTTTCTTCATCCATGTCATGGCCAATAAAAGTCCCAATATTGCTACCTGTGGAGAAGGAATAAAGGGAATCCATTCATTACAGGCTCTATTTAATCTACTGTATTAAAAAGGGTTTCACTGGATAAGCAGTTTCCTAGAAAGTGCTGTAAATAACTTTGAGTAGCAGACTAAAGTTCTTAGATTTATTTGGTTCCTCTCACTCTTTCCATAGTGTAGTACATCGAGCAGTATATTAGTCTGACAGGGCCAGCATAACAAAGTACCACAGGTTGGATAGATTTAGCAACAGAACTTTACTTTCTCACAGTTTCTGAAGGCTAAAGATCTGAGATCAAGAAGTTAGCAGGGTTGGTTGGTTCTAAGACTTCTCTCCTTGGTTTCCAGATGGCCGTCTTCCCATGTCTTCACATGGCCAGTCCTCTGTACATGTCCGAGTCCAGATTTTCTCTTCTTAGAATGACACCATTCATATTAGATTAAGACCCACACTAATGGAAGCATTTCAATTTAACTACCTCTTTAACGAACCTAGTTCTAAATAATATTTCCCCTTTGACATACTGAGGATTTCACCATATGCGTTTTAGGGGGGGACACAATTCAGCCCATAACAAATAGTGTCCTACAAAAATTCATGTCCACCTGAAACCTCAAATGTGACCTTATTTGGAAATAGAGTCTTTGCAGATGTAATTAGTTAAGGATCTTGAGATGAAATCATCCTGAATTTAGAGTAGGCTAAATCCAGTGATTGCTGTTCTTATTAGAAGGAGAAGACACAAGACACACACAGAGGAGGTGGCCACGTGAAGGAGGAGGCAAAGACTAGAGTGATGCCTTAAGCAGTCAAGGAATGCCAGGAACCACCAGAAGCTAGAAGAGTCAAGAAAGAATTCTCTCATGGCTGGCACCTTGATTTTAGACTTCTAGCCTCCAGAACTGTGAGAGAATACATTTCTGTTGTTTGAAGGCACCAACTTTGTGGTCATTTGTTATGGCCCCCCCTTGGACACTAATAGACAAGACAAATGGTATAACGAAACAAGGCTGAGTCAACTGTGGCTTGCTTCTAAGCAACTTTATGCATTGGTTGCAGAGACTGACCCCACCCCAAAGATAACACAGGGCAAAGAACAGACACACATCCCCCACCTTGGTGCAGTTTATAGCCCCATGTATTTTATGCTGGTGAGTGTTTTGGTCCAGGGAGTTCCAGAAGTCAGAGGCTATGACTCACTGCTCCCTCTAGTTCTGAGTGAGTTCTAATAGGTTCTGGATCATCTTGCTCTGTGAAATGAGAACTGTGGGTTTCTCAACATGCAGTAAAAGTTCCACCTTGGGGCTAAAATTTGAATACATCCCAGTTGTGGAGTTAAGTTTCACCCCTTCCCCAATCAATCTGAATCAACTGACTTACATGGAAATTTAGAGATTTTTTTTTTTTTTTGACAGGAGAGGTAGAGAAGTATGTATGTTTTGTCTATAATGGAACCAGACACATGTAGATATGTCTCATGGGCTGGGGAGGGGGCATTATGATCTACAGGGCATAGGCAAATATTTATCTAATATGGCAGTAGCTGCTATTTCTGATTTCATTATAACCAAGTCACCTTTGTGGCATACATCTGCCCTTAAAAATATGTGTGTTGGAATGAAAGAGTATCTCACTAAATTCTGTGATCCTTTGTGGTCTGAGCAGCCCTGCCTTGGACCTTTCCTCTCAGCAAGTAAGTGTAACACAGAGGACACTGTTCTTCTCCCGCCCCACAGGAAAATTCCAGCTGTCAGAGTCACCATGAGGACTATCAACATCAGTGACTGGGGAAATTCCAGTAGAGGATGCTACTTAGTGGGAGCAGAGAACGTTTTGGGTGGGCCAGAAGTAAAAGGAGGGCCCTTTTACTTGTCTCTGAGTGACAAAGGCCAGGAGCAGGTGGCAGCCTGAATTGATTCAGAGGTATATACAGCATCTCTTGGGGCACTCAGAAATAGTTGAGGCCGGTGGGGCAGGGAGGTGGGCCTTTTACGAGATACTTTTACGAGAACTTGGTAACGAGTGGGATTTCAGAATTAATATTGGCATTGCTAAAACTTGGGGACATGAGTCCTACGAGATTTTGGCTAATAAAAGACACTAAAGATACCAAATCTTTGTTTACGCTAAATATAGAGAACAGACTCAATCTGTGCTGATTTATAAGAATTCCTGGCCCATTACATCCACTGTTTGACACCTTGTGAAATATAGCTACAAAATAAATTCTCACCTTTAGAGAAGCAAATATCCCCTGGGCCCCTGAACAGTTTATTCTACCAACAATGAGTTCTTCACCAGTCTCAGAAAGCTAGTACTATCCTCTTCCCAAAGGTAGGCAGCTTTTAAAATTGTTCCCAATGACCTCTCCCATATTAATGCCCTGGTGTAACCCCCACCTCTTGAATGTGGGTTGGGCCTAGTGACTCACTTCTAATGAATGGAATATGGTAAAATGATGGATGGCACCTCAGGGATTAGATTATAAAAATACTGGCTTTCATCTGGTCACCATTTTTCGAGCTCTCACTGCCCCCCACACCCAAGCTTCCCCTCTGAATCAAAGGTACCCAACTGAGCTACACTCTGATTCCTGACTCACAGAAACTTTGATATAATAAACATTTGTTTGAAACTGTGAAGTTTGGGAGACATTTGTTATGTAGCAATAGACAACTAATACACTAAATGTTAGGCCCTAAACAAAGAAACTTGAGTGATCATCTGGAAAATTCTTCAAAGATCCTCTGCCTTCATTTAGCATCACAGACCAGAAACTTGGGAGGTTTTCAAAAAGGGCGATGCCACAAGTATTTCTTGGCTATTGTAATACACTTCATTCTTACACAACTGTCACTGTTGGAAGATTCTTCCTTATAATTAACTAAAATCCTTCAAGCTGTCATTTAACCCTTCCTACTGCAGCAAGAATTAGAATAAATGAAAAAAAGAGGACCTGAGCAGAACACGCAGACAATAGGTTAATCTATATAGGACTCCTGACAGCAAGAAAAGAAAAAAAACAAAACAAAACTATGAGTATTGAGCAAATAAGCCACAGGGGCAGTACTCATCAAGCTGCCAGAACGGCACCCACTGTGCCAAAAATGTGCAGCAAGAAGAGTAGAGAGATCAAAAGAAAATGGTAAGAAGGTCCACAAGGTATAGAAGGGTCTGCTTACAAGGACAGCAAGGCCCTAGGAGTGGCAGTCTAATCTTGCACAAAACAACAGACAAAAACATTTCAAGATATGCCAGCCTGTGGCACAAAAACAGACACTCAGATCAATGGAACAGAATAGAGAACCGACAAATGGACCCACAAACGTATGGCCAACTAATCTTTGACAAAGCAGGAAAGAATATCCAATGGGATAAAGATGGTCTCTTCAGCAAATGGTGCTGGGAAAACTGGAGAGCGACATGCAGAAAAATGAACCTGGACCACTATCTTACACCATACACAAAAATAAACTCAAAATGGATGAAAGACCTGAACGTAAGACAAGAAGTCATCCAAATCCTCAAGAAGAAAGCAAGCAAAAACCTCTTTGACCTCGGCTGCAGCAACTTCTTACTCAACATTTCTCCAGAGGCAGGGAAACAAAAGCAAAAATGAACTATTGGGACTTCATCAAAATAAAAACCTTCTGCACAGCAAAGGAAACAATCAGCAAAATCAAAAGGCAACTGATGGAATGGGAGAAGATATTTGCAAGCGACATATTGGATAAAGGGTTAGTATCCAAAATCTATACAGAACTTATCAAACTCAACACCCAAAAAACAAATAATCTAGTGAAGAAACGGGCAAAAGACATGAATAGACACTTCTCCAAAGAAGACATCCAGATGGCCAACTGACACATGAAAAACTGCTCAACATCACTCATCATCAGGGAAATACAAATCAAAACCACCACGAGATACAACCTTACACCTGTCAGAATGGCTAACATTAACAACTCAGGCAACAACAATTTTATTTCAATAAATAAAATTTAAAGAAAGTATCTTTTAGGGAAATACAAATCAAAACCACAATGAGATACCACCTTACATCTGTCAGAATGGCTAACATTAACAACTCAGGCAACAACAGATTTTGGCAAGGATGCCGAGAAAGAGGATCTCTTTTGCACTGCTAGTGGGAATGCAAACTGGTGCAGTCACTCTGGAAAACAGTGGAGGTTCCTCAAAAAATTAAACATAGAACTACCCTATGACCCAGCAATTGCACTACTAGGTATTTATCCAAGGGATACAGGTGTGCTGTTTTGAAGAGACACAGGCACCCGAATGTTTATGGCAGCATTATCAACAATAACCAAAGTATGGAAAGAGCCCAAATGTCCATTGATGGATGAGTGGATAAAGAAGATGTGGTACATATATGCAATGGAGTATTACTCAGCAATCAAAAAGAATGAAATATTGCCATTTGCAACTATGTGGATGAAACTAGAGGGTATTATGCTAAGTGAAATTAGTCAGTCAGAGAAAGATAAATATCATATGACTTCACTCATATGAGGATTTTAAGACACAGAACAGATGAACATAAGGGAAGGGGAGCAAAAATAATATAAAAACAGGGAGGAGGAAAAAACATAAGAGACTCTTAAATATGGAGAACAAACCGAGGGTTACTGGATGGGTTGGGGGAGGGGGGGATGGGCTAAATGGGTAAGGGACATTAAGGAATCTACTCCTGAAATCATTGTTGCACTAGATGCTAACTAATTTGGATATAAATTAAAAAAATAAAATTAAAAAGAAAGGAAGAAAGAAAGGAAGAAAAAGAAAAGAAAAGGAAAGAAAGAAAGAAAGAAAGAAAGAAAGAAAGAAAGAAGAAAGAAATGCCAGCCTGTTCAACCAATGGGCTCATTACCATGGGGTAATAGACAAGCATTGTGCCAAATCCAGGGAAGTCCTAAAACTCCCAGAAATCAGGGGTACCGGGGTGGCTCAGTCAGTTAAGCATCCAACTCTTGGTTTCAGCTCAGGTCATGATCTTGTGGTTTGTGAATTTGAGCTCCGCATTGGGTTCCATGCTGACAGCACAGAGCCTGCTTGGGATTCTCTCCACCTCTTTCCCTGCCCCTCCCATGCATGTGCTCTTTCTCTTCCTCTCTAAAAATAAATAAAGCTAAAAAAAACCTCCCAGACATCATAATGTTCTCCTAGCAGTTGTCCTCTGTACAAAACCAAAGCTATCATTCAACACAGTGAAAAGAAACAAAGCAAATTGAGAACGAAAGGACAAAAATAGGTAGGACTTGAGCTTCATCTACCATCTTCCTGAACAATTATTTGATTCCTAGAGAGGGAGACTCAAGGGTCAAAAGCCAACTTGCATTCGTAGTGCTTACTTATTGTAAGGTATCTGACATTGGATGTAAATGATCATTTAAATCATTTAGCAAGTTTGACGAGATTTTATCAGATTGTCAGAAGGGCAAATAAGAATTGATGGGACAACCTTGTACATGAGATAACCTTATATATGTATACAGGATCCTGGCATCCATAAATGGTTAGGATAATAGGGGTAGTTGGTAGTAGTAAATGGGTAGTAGTAGTAGCAATATAGTGGTGGTCGTAGTCATAAAAGCTCCAGTTTCGGAGCACCACCCACATACGTTTGAGCCAAAATACTGTACCTATGGGAGTCCAAAGTGTATTCAATCTCTGCGCTGTGTAGACATGGACAACCGATCCCCGACCAGGCTTACCTGCCCACCCACCACCTGGTAGAGAGGAGAAAGGGCTTACAGAGGTAATATATGGTGAAGAGTTACACAGCTTCGAACAGCTCTCTTTTCTTACCTATATCTTCATTCTCCTGGACCTCAAATACGGTCACCGCAGATGGACATGTAGGTGGATTATCATTAATGTCTTTCACTTTTACACGAATTTGCAGTGGGAAGGCAAGCGGTTTTCCCATCTCATCCTTTGCCACGGCATAAAAAACATACTACAACAGGAAGATCAGTGTTAAGACAGAACTCCTCCATCATCCCCTTTAAAAGGCAGAGGAAACAGCTTGGATTTACCCCTTTATTTTCAATTTACTTAGAGCTGGAAGACGAGAAAAAATGAAATGAGTTGGATCTGTGGGTGTGCTCTCATGTCTTTGAGAGAAATAATATACTGGGGTCCAGAACACGGTTTGGGGTTCTGGTTGTCGTTGTTGTTTTTATGTAAAATCGATTCTGCGTTTAGTTGTCCGTAGGCACTGGACTCCGTCTTGCTATCTGTGAAACTCCTCCCAGACTTACTCACCGAATCCTTTTCTTCACGGTCCAAGGGCTGAGTCACATAAATACTTCCTTCCTGGTCAATTGAAAACGGTAAAGTTGACAGCTTCTCCTTTTCAACTAAGGAGTATTGTGCACCTGGCTCATTCCACTGCACCTACAGGGCCCAGAGTGAATTGCGAGAAAAGATATATCAGGACCAAGAGAACCAGAAAGGGATAAACAATTTTCCGGTTTTCAATTTGAAATTTCTGACGATCTTGTTTTTATGTTTGTGTTTTCCTAGAACTACTTCATACTCAACCAAAATTAAGCCTTTTGTTTTCTTGTTTTACCAAGTTACATTGCTCAAAAAAAGCACACAGGGGTGTTTTTCTTCTCTAAAGCAGGTCTTTGTGAATCTTTAAAGAATTTGTGGGTTGCTCCTTTGGAGGTCTGACCATGGAGACTTCATATCCATGAAACATTAGTTCAAGAAACAAAATGTACTTTGCAGCTGGTACTATCTGAGAACAAATCCATGACATAGGACAAGTTTCTGAAACTCAACAATGGCGATGATAAAAGCAGTAGGAGACACTCTAAACTCTTCTCCATGCCATTATTTAAGTAAGACAAATAGTACATAAATAAAGCACATTCATCCCCTAAATATTTAGTCTTAGAGACTCCAAAGACAAGAATAACTGCCAACTCCTAGTGTTGTTCGTAAACAACTTGGCAAAAAATAAACTGAATGGTAAGATCAGTCAACTTGCTAGAGACACAGCCTGGCCTCTCTGACATTCTAATACTTATAATAACACCTACAGAGGATCTGCCACATGCCAGACACAATTCTAAACACTCTTATGTACGATTTCATTAAATTTTCAAAGAGCCCCATGAGGTGGAGAGGTAGAGACTATTATACCCATTTTATAAGTGAGGAAACCAGGGCACAATGTCTATGGCTATGAGAAATTTCTCTATGGCTATGAGAAATTTCCAGACTAAACTATTCTCTCAGACCAGCTTGGGAAGGGTATCAAGGAACCACCCTTGCCCCTTGTTAGCTGTTTAAACACCACCCTCCTGTCAAGCCAAAGACCATGTTCTTGGTTCTAAGAGAGCTCCCCTTGTGTCCTAAAAATTCAGTCTGACTTCTTTTCTCTTGAGCTTTTCCCTCTACTCTTCTTCCTGGGTCTCAAGACACCCAAAGCACTTTCCCCAGGCCTGGGTATTAGGTGCAGCACCTCGAATTTCTTTACATTGACAGCCCTGAGAACAAACAAACACGTGTGCTCTTTTTAGCATTTCTAAGTCCTTGTGGGGATAACCTACATAATAAATAAGACTTTAGTAAAGGCCCCAAGTCTGAAATTTGCATGGCTGTGAGTCCTGACACATTTTCTTAGCTGATAAAGCAGAATATCTCTTGCTTTCATTCTTTTTTTCACCCCGAAGGTGAAGTTCATTAATTCAATATTTCAATAAATAAAAATCCTTTTAAGATTGACAATAGGTATGATGGGATGGGCCAATCCAGGACCCCTAACAACATCATTCAGAAAAATATCTTAGGGGAACTACAGACTGAGACTCATAATATTAAAACCTTTTATCCATGTTCACAAATACTATTGCTGAGTTACTCTTCACAACAACAAGAGAGGTATTATTATCCCCATTTTATTGAAGAGGAGCTGGGGCTCAGAGGAGTTAAATGGCTTATTCATGATCAGTCATTAAAATAATGGAGGAGGCATGTGGTTTTGGTTATCTGCTTCAAAATCTAGTGCTCTTTCACTAACCCACAGTTTTCACGTCAAGGAACCCCCTGATCTTACAGAAAATATCAGATCTGGGTGGACCTGAAGGTGGATTTCCAGGATCTAAGGTAGGAGGGGACCCAGGGTAAGAGCACCAACCACAGAAGTGGGAAGAAGGGGGACATTTGAATGAAGAGTAGAGGCACATATAGGAGATGGAGTCGCAGGAGGGTGGTCTCCAAGAGTACAGGTTGCCTACTTGACTCCTACTCTTAGCCAGTCCTGTGTCTGTCCCTCAGTCTCTGATGGGATGAGTCTATTGGATAGAGATTTTCTCACAAGAATAAGAAGCAGTCTTTCAAAAATATTTGCAACTCCTATTCAAATCATGTATATTAGTAGTATCTACTTGGAAGGGAAGGTGAGTACAATTCTTTTTTAAAGCTTGTGTATGTGTGTGTATGTGTGTGTATCTGAATCCAAGTTGGTAAAGTCCAGGGTTTATCCATGATAATAAACTAATAAACTCCAGAGACTCAGGGCCAGAGACTTTGTCTATTTAGTTTGTTTTATAATTATGCTATGTAAAAATGTACCCAATAAATATATCAGTGAAGACCATGACAGAGGGCCTCTACAAAGTGAGGCCATTTATCTCATTGTCTTGAGGGGTGCCTGGGTGGCTCAGTTGGTTGAGCATCCGACTTTGGCTCAAGTCATGATCTCGCAGTTTGTGGGTTCAAGCCCTGTGTCAGGCTTTGCGCTGACAGCTCAGAGCCTGGAGCCTGCTTCAGATTCTGTGTCCATGTCTGTGTCTGTGTCCCTTGCTTGTGCTCTCTCTCTCTCCCTCTCTCCCTCTCCCTCTCAAAAATAAATAAATAAACTAAAAAAAAAAGTTATCTCGTAGTCTGGAGACATTCCTTGGGCACTACCTGAGTGATTTTGATGGGGTGAGGATCAGTTGAGTTTTCTACAATCTCCACAGGCTC
This sequence comes from Panthera uncia, assembly GCF_023721935.1. NCBI lineage: Eukaryota > Metazoa > Chordata > Mammalia > Carnivora > Felidae > Panthera > Panthera uncia. The sequence continues at coordinate 42,108,861 of NC_064812.1, read as the reverse complement.
TGGTGCTTTCCAAATATTCTCCTTCACCATAATGTTCACAGATGTGCTGTCACTGAAGGAATGATCATTCTGGCCTCCCATGTCCTTCACTGAGACCACCAGTCTGTAGGAAGGATTCTTAATGGGATCCAATTCCCGAGATCCTATGAGAAGTAGGAGAGAAGAGAAAAGGAAATGTCTCCAAGGGTAACACAGATCTACGTCCCTCTTCCTGACTCAGTCTTATGAGGGCATCATTTGACTTACCTTCTAGGGTAAGGGAAATTGCCCCTGTTTTGTTGTTGATCTGAAAGTACATGACATCATTGACCTTGGGAAGCTGGATGATAATTTCATAAATAAGCTGACCATTGGGAGTAGTTGGGTCATCCAGGTCTGTAGCATTGACATACATGAAGGGTTTTCCTGTTTAACAAAACATATCCAGAGAAGAAAAATATGTTAATTGAAATCCAAACCAACCATAGCCACTTTTATCTTCTAAGAGGCAGAGATAGGATGGCAGAAGGTACCATAATTTATACCAGTGGGGAAATAAATCTTTACTCTGCTTCCTTCCCCTAGGATGGGGTTTCTTGAAATATGGTCCAGGGACTTGTAGGGGTCTTTGAGATTATTTTAGGTTTGATGGAGTCATGCACATGTAAAAGATCCAGTCAAGCACAAGATAATTTGATGGATTTTAGCATAAAGGAGTATCAAAAAAAAGGCTTTGGTATAGTTTCAGATTTCACATTGTCACCAGCCTTTAAGAAACCACCACTTGTTGAGTTCTGGTGTAGTATCAAAGAATATCCACAGTTATCTGAGGATGCTATTACAATACTCCTCCCTTCTTCAACTGTGTATCTGTGTGGGGCCAGTTTTTCTTCATATGCTTCAACTAAAACAGCCTATAGCAACAGAATGGGTGCAGAAAAGGACACAAGAATCCAACTGCTTTCAGTTAATTAATCCAGTTATTAAAAAGATGTGCAAAGATTAAAACAAAGCTATTCTTAATAATTCCTTTTGTCCTTAAAAAGTTATTTTCATTAAAATGTTTATTATTACTTACAATGAATTAATTTTTTAAATTTCTAATATGGTAAATATTGATAATCAGTGATGTCCTAGAGCCAGCTCTTGAAAGCCAATGGTTGAATTTCCAGAAACTTTGTGAACCAATTATTAACACCACTGGTACCTTAAAATAAGCCATGTTGGGAGTATTTATACCACAGAAATTGGAAAATGTTACAAATCAGGGCTTCTCCCCTCAGAAAGATAGCTATTAAACATTTACCAGCACATCACTGGATATAATCCACATATTCAAAAGATTTTTGGAGTTGTTAATAATTTTTAAAAGAACACAGGAGCCCTGAGACCAAAAATGTTGGGAACCACTGATCTAGAAGACCCTATTGGTGAAGAGAGAAAGGGTAAGACTTAGAAGATTCTTGGGGTGCCGGGGTGGCTCAGTTGGTTAAGCGTCCGGCTTTGGCTCAGGTCATGATCTCACAGTTTGTGGGTTCAAGCCCCGCGTCGGGCTCTGTGCTGACAGCTCAGAGCCTGGAGCCTGTTTCCGATTCTGTGTCTCCCTCTCTCTCTGTCCCTCCCCTGCTCATGCTCTGTCTCTCTCTGTCTCAAAAATAAATAAAACATTAAAAAAATTTTAATTAAAAAAAAAGAAGATTCTTATTTAGCAGAATTCATAAGTGAGTCTTTGGTTGTGGTCTCAGGGACAGAAAGTGAAATTGCTGCACATGATAAAGTGGAAGAAATGTTCTTCCTGAGTTACTAGAAGTGGCACTGAAGAAGGAGATACAAGATTAAGTAACACAGAGGGAAACTTGACATTGAGTTGGTGGAAATGGCCAAGAGTCTTTATGAAAACTCAGAAGTCTAATATTCACATTTGTTTTCTTCATATTCATATTATGATATAATGCTCCTTCATCTCCCCAAATCTTCAATAATGCCTTGATGAGGGGCTTTAATGTAAATGAAGGGTAGAAGCATAGTGAAGGGATGGACTGTAAGCAGGAGTTGCAAGTAAGAGAAGAAAAAGAACTGGGAGCCAGCAGTGACCATAAGCGTGTAGATTTCTGGGAGAATGTAAGAGACTGAGCTCACTTCCCTAGAGTATTCTTGAGTGTCTTAGAGCTCTAAGGTATTCTTTTTTTATATAGTTTGTTTATTTATTTATTTATTTATTTATTTATTTATTTATTTAGAGAGAGACAGAGAGCAAGTGGAGGAGGGGTAGACAGAAAGGGGCAGAGAGAGAGTCCCAAGCAGGCTCCTGCACTGCCAGTGCAGAACCCAACATGGGGCTTGAACCCACGAACCATGAACTCATGACCCGAGCCAAAACCAGGAGTCAGATGCTCAACCAACTGAGTCACCCAGGTGCTCCCAGCTCTAAGGTGTTCTAAAGCTCATTCTAGAATCATAGTTCTCAACTGGAGAGATTTTGTCCCCCGGGTGACATTTGGCAATGTCTGAAGGCATCTTTATTGTCACAGCTTGGGGAGAGGGGTTGCTAACAGCATCTGGTGAGTAGATGGCAGGGATGCTGCTAAACATCCTAACATGCACAGAACAGCCCCTGAAAAAAAGAGAATTATCAGGTCCAAGATGTCAGTAGTGCCAAAGCTGAGAACCATGTCTTAGAGCAATGGAGATAATAAACTAACTCCTAGATGACTGTTGTGAAATTTAAATATGACAGGAAGTGCTCAATGAGTGATAGCCGCAGCTGTTAGCCATACAAATCTGCTCCTCCTGCCTGCTATTCTTCTACCTTTCCATAAATATCTCCAGACTCCTGCCTTTTACCTGGACGAGAATTCTGTCTTACTGAGCCTTCATAGTTTGGCTGGAGAAACGTGGGTCGATTGTCATTGATGTCCTTCACTTCTATGGTGATGGGAACTGGGCCCTCCACTGTGGCTCCATAAGCATCCAGGGTGGAGACCTGATGTAGAAAGGAAAAGGAAACCACCGTGATGAGTCTGAACTTCATATCACACACTCAAAAGTCAGTTGAAGGAAATTAGACATCAAAGATCCAATAGCTTTGTGACTATAGGGGTGAAAGACACCCATAAAAGCCCTATATTGGGAGGTACTAAAACAGGGACCCTATCCGTTAAATCTGGCTAATCATGACTTTGTTCTTCCAGCAGTAGGGTATACTGGACACTGGACGTGCTTCTTTTCTAAATAGTTGGAGTCAGTTAGATAAGAACACTTTGACCCTTAAGTCTGTGGAAGTGCCATGTCCTCTTACAGAGCATTTTAGTGGTCAACCTGCAAAGCCAATAGAAGTTACCAGACAGGAAGCTTTTGCTTGTTCTTTTTTTCCTACAATTAGTTCTCTGCCATTCCCATGTATTCAGCTACAAACCATGAAAAACTAAGGAGGACAAAGAGGGAGAAGTTATCTTCAGTCAGCTCCTCTGACCACTGGTTACTTCTGCTTCTTGCAAGGCCCACAGGAGGTCTGTCCTAGCACTGATGCTGCCTTCTCTGTGGATCCAGAACCCACACAACAACCAAAGGAAGATACCAGCGAAATATCAGAGAAGGGTTGGCTTGGTTTTGATCCAGGTACTTGAGCATGGCCATGCATGGGCAAGCAATGCTTTCTGAGGGCCTTGGCAATTTAAATTGGGTTACTCTGGTTAAAAAGCCTGAAGAAAAGGGGTACCTTTGCCATACCCAAAGGGGTATCCCTTTGTAGTTGGTAAAAAATTGTCAAATGAGGTTTGCAAAGCATGACATTAATGTCAAGAGAGCCGTAACAGGATTCTGTGAAAGAGATGCAGGTGCCAGTGATTCTTCTAAGATAAAAGATGTTCAGAGAGGTTGGAGTTAGATTCCTGTGTCTGGTTTCAATTCACCTGGAGTTTGTGAACAGCTCTTGTTTCTCTATCCAGGGCTTTGTTATGATACAAAAGTCCATCCGGTTGTATCTGAAATATGCCATCTGTCTCTCCAGTTAGTTTGAAAGTCACAGCAGGAGGACTGGCCTTAAACTGGGGAAGAAAGCAAAAATCAGATTAGGTTGTAAGGAAAAAACAATGTTGCAGAATTTGTAGAAAAGGTGACGTTTTCATTTGTACAATCACTAAATAAGACCTGAGCTTTTAACGTGGTGCATTCGAAAAGTTCGCTCTGGGTGGCTCAGTTGGTTAGGCATCAAACTTGGGATCAGGTCATGATCTTGTGGTTCATGGGTTTGAGCCCCGTGTTAGGTTCTGCACCGACAGCTCAGAGCCTAGAGCCTGCTTCCAATTCCGTGTCTCCCTCACTCTCTGTGCCTCCCTGGCTTACACTCTGTTTCTCTCTCTCTTTCTCTCAAAAATAAACAAACATTAAAATAAGTAAATAAATAAATAAATAAATATCCGCCTGAATATTAACTATTTATCTTTTAAAATACATTTCCTCAAGAAACAATGTATAATATAATTTAACACATTGATAAAAGTAAATTGATGCTTTAAATTGTGGCTGTAGTTAGATGAGATTTTTCTGAGAATATCTGAAAGCTATAACATTACCAGCTTCTTTTTTTTTTTTAGGTTTATTCATTTATTTTGAGAGGGAGAGAGAGCACAAGTGGGTAAGGGGCAGAGAGAGGGAGAGAGAGAAAATCCCAAGCAGACTTTTCACAACCAGTGCAGAGCCTGACACAGGGCTCGAACCCACAAACTGTGAGATCATGACCTGAGCCAAAGTCAGACACTTAACCAACTGAGCCACCCAGGTGCCCTAACATTATCGGCTTCTAAACGGGTGATGGGCATTGAGGAGAGCACGTGTTGGGATGAGCACTGGGTGTTGTATGTAAGCGATGAACCATGGGAACCTACCCCCAAAACCAAGAGCACACTGCATACACTGTATGTTAGCCAATTTGGCGATAAATTATACTAAAAAAAGAAAAGAAACATTAAAAGGGATAACGTGATTTCTAAGATTAAAAAAAGATGTCATTTGGTTCTTCTAAACATTATGACAAAGGTTAAGAGACATTTTAATGTTAAGAAAGCAATTTAAAAGTGGCTTCAACTTGATAAAATTCTATATGACAATCTTAATTGATTTTTCAGAAGTGAAGAAAATATCAGTAATTATTCATGGAATAGTTATAGCACTTTTAAGACCACAAGAATAGAAATTTCATGGGATCCCTGGGTTGCTCAGTCAGTTAGGAGTCCAACTTTGGTTCAGGTCATGATCTTATGATTCATGGGTTTGAGCCCCACATCAGACTGTGCTGGCAGCTCAGAGCCTGGAGCCTGCTTCCGATTCTGTGTCTCCCTCTCTCTCTGCCCCTCCCATGCTCAGCGCATGCTCTGTCTCTCTCTGTCTCAAAAATAAATAAACATTAAAAAAATAAATAAATTTTTTTAAAGAATTAAATTTTATTTTATTATTTTTTTTTATAAATTTTTTTAACGTTTTATTTATTTTTGAGACAGAGAGAGACAGAGCATGAACGGGGGAGGGGCAGAGAGAGAAGGAGACACAGAATCGGAAGCAGGCTCCAGGCTCTGAGCCATCAGCCCAGAGCCCGACGCGGGGCTCGAACTCACAGACGGCGAGATCGTGACCTGAGCTGAAGTCGGATGCTTAACCAACTGAGCCACCCAGGAGCCCCAGAATTAAATTTTAAAAAATTTAAAATTCACGTATAATATAATGGATGTCAAAGGAAAGCCAGAGTAGCCATATTTCATCAGACAAACTAGATATTAAAACAAAGCCTGTAACAAGAGATGAAGTGTATTATGTCATAATTAAGGGGTCTATCCACCAAGAAGATCTAACAATTGTAAATATATATGACCCCAACTTGGAACACCCAAATATATAAATTAATTATCACAAACAGAAAGAAACTCATTGATAATAATACCATAACAGTAGGGGACTTTAACATCCCACTTATAGCAATGGACAGATCATCTAAGCAGAAAATCAACAAGGAAACAATGGCTTTTAATGACACACTGCACCTGATGGACTTAATAGATATATTCAGAACATTTCATCCTAAAGTAGAATTCACATTCTTCCCAGTACACATGGAATACTCTCCAGAATAGATCAGAATAGATCACATACTAGGTCACAAATCAGCCCTCAACAAGTACAGAAAGACCAATATCATATCATGCATATTTTCAGACCACAAAACTATGAAACTTGAAATCAATCACAAGAAAAAATTTGGAAAGACCACAAATTCTTGGAGGTTAAAGAACATCCTACTAAAGAATGAATGGCTTAACCAAGAAATTAAAAAGGAAATTAAAAAGTATATGGAAGCCAATGAAAATGAAAACACAATAGTCCAAAATCCCTGGAAGCAGCAAAGGCAGTCTAAGTACTAAGGAAGTACATAGCAATCCAGGCCTTCCTAAAGAAGGAAGAAAGGTCTCAAAAACACAACCTAGCCACACAACTGAAAGATCTGGGAAAACAATAGCAAATGAAGCCCAAAACCAGCAGAAGAAGGGAAATAATAAAGATTAGAGCAGAAATCAATGATACGGAAATTGAAAAAACAATAGAACAGATCAACAAAACTAGGAGCTGTTTGCTTGAAAAAATTAACAGAATTGATAAACCTCTAGCCAGATTTATCAAAAAGAAAAAGGACCCAAATATGAATGAAAGAGGAAAGATTACAATCAACACTGCAGAAATACAAACAACAAAAAAGAACATTATGAGCAATTAATATGCCAACAAATTGTCAATATGGAAGAAATGGACATATTCCTAGAAACATAAACTACCAAAACTGAAACAGGAAGAAGTAGAAAATTTGAGGGGGCACTTAGGTGACTCAGTCAGTTAAGCACCTAACTTTGGCACATGTCATGATCTCATGGTTTGTGAGTTTGAGCCCAGCATCAGGCTGTCTGCTGTCAGCACAGAGCCTGCTTCAGATCCTCTGCTTCCCTCTCTATCTCTCTTTCTCTCAAAAATAAATAAACATTAAAAAAATTTTTAAAGAAAATTTGAACAGACCCATAATCGTAAACTAACTGAATCAGTAATTAAAAATCTCCCAACAAACAAGAGTCCAGGGCTGGATGACTTCCCAGGGGAATTCTACCGAACATTCAAGGAAGAGTTAATACCTATTCTTTTGAAGCTATTCTAAAAAAAAAAAAAAAAAGAAAGAAAGAAAAAAAAGAAAAGAAATGGAAGGAAAACTTCCAAACTCATTCTATGAGGCCAGCATTACCTTGGTATTCCAAAACCCGACAAAGACCCTACTAAAAAGAATTACAGACCAATTTCCCTGATGAACATGGATGCAAAAATTCTCAACATGATACTAGCCCACCAAATCCAACAACACATTAAAAGCATTATTCACCATGATCAAGTGGGATTTATTCCTTGGCTGTGGTGGTGGTTCAATATCCACAAATCAATTAACATGATACATCACATTAATAAAAGAAAGGATAAGAACCACATGATCCTCTCAATAGATGCAGAAAAAGCATTTGACAAAATATAGCATCCTTTCTTGATAAAAACCCTCAAGAAAGTCAGGGTAGAAGGAACACACCTCAAGATCACAAAGGCCATATATGAAAACCCACAGCTAATATTATCCTCAATGGGGGAAAACTGAGAGCTTTCCCCTTAAGGTCAGGAACATGAAAATGGTGTCCACTATTACCACTGTTATTCAACATAGTGTTGGACGTTGTACCTCAGTAAATCAAACAACATAGAGAAATAAAAGGCATCATCCAAATTGGCAAGGAAGAAGTCAAACTTTCACTCTTCACAGATGATATGATGATACGCTACATGGAAAACCTGAAAGGCTCTGCCCAAAGCTGCTAGAACTGATACATGAGTTCAGCAAAGCTGCAGGATATAAAATCAATGTACAGAAATCAGTTGCATTTCCATACACCAATAATGAAGCAGCAGAAACAGAAATCAAGGAATCCATCCCATTTACAATTGCACCTAAAACCATAAAATACTCAGGAATAAACCTAACCAAAGAGATAAAAGAACTATACACTGAAAACTATAGAAAGCTTATGAAAGAAACAAAGAAGACACAAAGAAACGGAAAAACATTCCATGCTCGTGGATCAAAAGAACAAATATTGTTAAAATGTTGATACCACCCAAAGCAATCACACATTCAATGAAATCCCTGTCAAAATAACACTAACATTATTAACAGAGCTAGAACAAACCATTCTAAAATTTGTATGGAACCAAAAAACACCCCAAATAGCAAAAGTAATGTTGAAAAAGAAAACCAAAGCTGGAGGCATCACAATTCTAGACTTCAAACTGTAGTACAAAGCTGTAATCATCAAGACAGTGTGGTACTGGCACAAAAACAGACACATAGATCAAAGTAATAGACTACAGAAGCCATAAAAGGACCCACAAATCTATAGCCAACTCTTCTCTGACAAAGCAGGAAGAATATCCAATGGAATAAAGACAGTCTCTCCAGCAAATGGTGTTGGGAGAACTGGACAGCAACATACAGAAAAATGAACCTGGACCACTTTCTTACACCATACACAAAATAAACTCAAAATGGATGAAAGACCTAAATGCAAGATAGGAAGCCATCAAAATCCCGGAGGAGAAAACCAGCAGCAAGCTCTTTGACCTTGGTTACAGCAACTTCTTACTAGACATGTCTCCCGAGGCAAGGGAAACAAAAGCAAAAATGAACTACTGAGACCTCATCAAGATAAAAACTTCTGCAAGGTGAAGGAAACAATCAACAAAACTAAAAGGCAACCGACAGAATGGGAGAAGATATTTGCAAATGACATATCAGATAAAGGATTAGTATCCAAAATCTATAAAGAACTTATCAAACTCAACATCCAAAAAACACATAATCCAGTGAAAACATGGGCAGAAGACATGAACAGTTTTCCAAAGAAGACATCCAGATGGCCAACAAACACATGAAAAGATGCTCAACATCATTCATCATCGGGGAAATACAAATCAAAACCACAATTGAGATACCACCTCACACCTGTCAGATGGCTAAAATTAACAACACAGGAAACAACAGATATTGGTGAGGATGCGGAGAAAAGGGAACACTTTTGCACTGCTGCTGGGAATGCAAACAGGTACGACCACTCTGGAAAACAGTATGGAGGTTCCTCGAAAAGTTAAAAATAGAGCTACCCTACAACCCAGTAATTGCACTACTAGGTATTTATCCAAAGGATACAAAAATGCTGATTCAAAGGGGCACATGCACCCCAATGTTTATAGCAGTGCTATCAACAATAGCCAAATTATGGAAAGAGCCAAAATGTCATTGACTGATAAATGGATAAAGATACACACACACACACACACACACACACACACACACACAATGGAATATTACTCAAGGATCAAAAAGAATGAAATCTTGCCATTTTCAACAATGTGGATCGAACTAGAATGTCTTACGCTAAGCAAAATAAGTCAGAGAAAGATGCATCCTATGATTTCACTCCTGTATAAAATTTAAGAAACAAAACAGATGAACATAGTGTAAGAAAAGGAAAAATAAGATAAAAACAGAGAAGGAGCTCTTAAATACAGAAAACAAACTGAGGGTTGCTGGAGGGGTGTTGGGTTGTGGTATGGGCTAAATGGGTGACAGGCATTAAGGAAGGCACCTGATGGGATGAGCACAGGGTGCTAAATGTAAGTGATGAATCACTAAATTCTACTCCTGAAACCATTATTACACTATATATTAACTAACTTGGATTTAAATAAAATTTAAAAAAAAGAAAATTCACATAAAATGAAGCAAACATAAAAGTTTGCTCAGCCTCATTAATCATTTTAATACATTTTTATATTATTTATTAACATTAAAAACTAATAACGGCCAATGTTGTAAACGATGTAAAGAAACATATATATTATTGGTGGAAATTTAAGTTAGCACAATCTTTTTGAAAATAACTTGAGGCATAAAATGTAGCCTTTGATAGAAAACATCACCAAACAGAATTTATCCTAAAGAAATATTTTTTAAACAGTAAGCTACATGTTTATAGTATAAGTAGCCTTATTTACAATATTGGAAAGTTGAAAATTCTTAAATGATCAAAAACTAAAGATGATAAAATTACTACTGTACATAATAAAGTTGATAGAATGTTAATAATTAAAATGTTCATTTTATAAAGTATGAAGCAGCACAAGAAAAAAGTGGATTTATGAAAAATAACAAAAGGAGAATATAAGAGTAAATCTAGACTATGGTTGTAATAGTACCAAAAGCATTCATGTCAGTGGGCAAGAAATGGAAAAAAAATATATTTGATGTGTTAAGTGGGTAGAACTGTGGGTGAATACTTTTTTGTGAGTGTTTGCTTGTTGATATTATGTTATTTATCTACTAAATGAAAGTGTTACTATTTTGTATTTTAAGGAAAAGTCTTAGATGTCAATGGGAAAGGTAGAGTAATGATCTGGAAAAAAAACAAAACTTTTCCTCCAGAAAGCAATGAGAAACTGGAAAAAAATGTAAATAAATATAGAAATAAAATGCAAATAAATAAATATAAACTTTATCAGAACCTTGGAAATTAACCAAAAACTTGCAAAATCCAAGGAGCGTTTATTTAAGAAAATTACTGTCAATAAGAACCAAGCTTTGTGATTACATTGAATTGCCCAAATTCCATTGTCCCTTATTCAAGAAAAACAGGGAGGGGGACAAAACAGAAGAGACTCATAAATATGGAGAACAAACTGAGGGTTACTGGAGGGGTTGTGGGGGGGGGATGGGTTAAATGGGTAAGGGGCACTAAGGAATCTACTCCTAAAATCATTGTTGCACTATATGCTAACTAGTTTGGATGTAAATTTAAAAAAATAAAATTAAAAAAAAAGGTATACAGTAGTCTTGAAATCCAACAGCCTCACAACCACAGTACCATGGAGAAGGGAGAAAGGGTTTTGAGTTTCCCAAAGCCCCACTCCCAGAGAAATGCTGTTATCTGACCTATCTGGAAGTTTCCTGGAAATATAGTGTGAGGAATTTGGGAGTTCACTCACTGCAAACAATTTTTCTCTTGGGGAATGTGTCAAAAATAATTATCAGCAATTATTCAACTTTGCAGCTACCTGAGGCAGTGATAATAGTTAATATAAACAAGAAGCTGACCAAAATACTTAAAAGGTTAATCGGGGAAATAAGATGACCCTAGGGGGCATTGAAAATCTTCCATATATTCCTGGGAGTGTAGAAAGCCACATTCACAAGTAGGGCTGTGTACCTACTCAAGAAAGACCAGAGAAGGCCCTAATATCTCACCTCTGGCTGACCTTGAGGCTTTGTGCAAGCAAAAAGTGAAGGCTAACGCAGAGTTGTAAACTGTTTACCACATTCTTGAAGGTGTGTCCAACGTGCACACAGAACTCCCTGGCAAATGAAATCTCAGTTCAATCATTTGGTGATATCAATGGCCACACATGACAAAAAACATACACTTTACAAAATTAATTCAGTAAAGTCATTAAACAAACAAACAGCAACAAACACTGGAAAGAGGAGGATATACGATTTCTAGAATTTCCATATCATATTCTTTAAAATGTCTAATTTTCAACAAATGATTATGAGACATGCTAATAAAAAGAATGTAAGGCCCATATACAGGAAAAGAAGCAGTCAGTAGAAATAGCCTCTGAGGAAGGCTAGATGTTACATTTACTAGATAAAGATTTTAAATTATTTTAAATAGGCTCAAAAACTAAATAAAACTATTTCTAAAGAACTGAAGGGAAGTATTAAAATGATATCTCACCAAAGAGAGAAAGCAGTAAAGACATAGAGATTATTTTTAAAAAATTTTTTTAATTTTTTGCTTATTTTTGAGACAGAGAGAGACAAAGCATGAGCAGGGGACGGGCAGAGAGAGGGAGACACAGAATCCAAAGTAGGCTCCAGGCTCCAAGCTGTCAGCACAGAGCCCAATGTGGGACTCAAACTCACGGACTGTGAGATCATGACCTGAGCTGAAGTCAGATGCTTAACTGACTGAGCCACCCAGGCACCCCATAGAAATTATTTTTTAAAAATAGGAATTCTGGAGTTGACAAGTATAAGAACTAAAATAAAAAAATTCATAGAAAGTTCAACAGTAGATCTGACATAGCAGAAGAAAAAATAAGTGAACTTGATATTCGATCAATTGAGATTATCTAATGTGAAGAACAGAAAGAAAAAAAAGAATGAAGAAATATTAACAGAATCCTAGAGACCAATGAAGAACCATCAAGCAAACACATGCGTAGTGAAAGTCAAAAAAGGAAATGAAAGAACAAAAGAGGCCAAAAGATTATTTGAAGAAAGAATGACCAAAAGCCTCCCAAGTTCAAGAAAAATATGATACATCCACGAAGTTGGATTAAATCCAACTATAGCAAACTCAAAGAGACTCAAAATTAGACACATCATCAAACATGTGAAAGACAAAGGGAGAATGCTGAAAATGCAAAGACTCATTACATAAGGGCATCCTCAATGAAATGAACACCTGGTTTCTCATGGAGACTATGCTGAAAGAAAAAAACCTGCCAATTAAAATTGTATATCCAACAAAACTACATTTCAAAATGAGAGTGAAATTAAGCCTGACTGCTTTTAGAAGAAAAACAGACTTTAAAACATAAATTGTTAATTTAGACAAAGGAGGACATTCTATAAAAGGCCAATCCATCAAGAAACTATAACAATTACAGACAAAGATCACCTACCGACAGACCCCAAAATGCACTCAAAATACACTCCATCCAACAAAACCCTAATACACATTCTTCTCAAATGCACATGGAAATTCTCCAGGATAGATTATATGTTAGGCCATAAAACAATCTCAATACATTTTTATTTTTTTATTTTTTTATTTTTAAGTATGGAACGCTTTGTGGATTTGCATGCCATCTTGTGCAGGGGCCAATCTTCTCTGTATCGTTCCAATTTTAGTATATGTGCTGCTGAAGCAACCACATCTCAATACATTTTTAAACACTGAAATCATACAAAATATATTCTCTGACCACAACAGAAGAAAATTAGAAACCAAACAGTAGGAAATTTGGGGAAATCACAAATATGTGGAAATAACACACCCTATAACCAACAGGTCAAAGAGGAAATCAAAAAGGAAATTATAAATACCCCCCAACCCAGCCATTGCACTACTACGTATTTATCCAAGGGATACAGGTGTGCTGTTTCGAAGGGACACAGGCACCCCCAATGTTTACAGCAGCACTATCAACAATAGCCAAAGTATGGAAAGAGCCCAAATGTCCATCGATGGATGAATGGATAAAGAAGATGTGGTATATATATACAATGGAGTATTACTCGGCAATCAAAGAGAATGACATCTTGCCATTTGCAACTACGTGGATGGAACTAGAGGGTATTATGCTAAGCGAAATTAGTCGGAGAAAGACAAATATCATATGTCTTCACTCATATGAGAACTTTAATATACAAAACAGATGAACATAAGGGAAGGGAAACAAAAATAATATAAAAACAGGGAGGGGGACAGAAACATAAGAGACTCTTAAATATGGAGAACAAACAAAGGGTTACTGGAGGGGTTGTGGGAGGGGGGATGGGTTAAATGGGTAAAGGGCATTAAGGAATCTACTCCTAAAATCATTGTTGCACTATATGATAACTAACTTGAATGTAAAGTTAAAAAATAAACTAAACTAAATAAAATAAAATAAAAACATAAAAAAATTTTTAAGGAAATTATAAAATACTTTTAGATGAATTAAAATGAAGACACAGCAGACCAAACCTCATGAGATGCAGATTAAGCAGTACTTCAAGCTAAATCTTTAGCTGTAAATGTTTATAAAAGAAGAAAGATCTCAAGTCAGTCATCTTTTACTTTGAGAAACTAGAAACAGATGAATAAAGGGAAACTAGGAAAAGATAAATAAACTAACCCCAAAGCAAGCAGAAGAAAATAAAGATTAGAATGGAAATTAGTGAGGGGCACCTGAGTGGCTCAGTCAGTTGGGCATCCAACTTTAGCTCAGGTCATGATCTCACAGTTCATGGGTTCGAGCCACGCGTTGAGCTCTGTGCTGATAGCTCAGAGCCTGGAGTCTGCTTTGGATTCTGTGTCTCCCACTCTCTCTTCACCTTCCCTGCTTGTCCTCTGTCTATCTCTCTCTCAAAAATAAATAAGCATTAAAAAAAATTTTTTTTAGAATGGAAATTAATAAAATGGAGAATACCAAAGCAAAGGAGAAAAAAAAGCAACAAAATTGGAATTTGTTTTTTTTTTAAAGATAAACAAAATTGGGAAATCTTTAGCTGGGCTTATCAAGAAAAAAAAAAAAAAACAAGATTCAAATAACTGAAATCAGGAATGTAAAAGCAGACATCACTACCAACCTTCAGAGATAACAAGGATTAATGAGAATATGATAAGTAATTATTTACCCATCAGTTAGACAACCTTGGTGAAATGGATGAATTCTTAGATGAAAACTATCAAAACTGACTAAAAAATAAACAGGAAATCTGAATAAAACTATAGCAAGTAAAGAGACTGAATTAGTAATCAAAAAACTTCCCACAAAGGAAACCCCAGGACCAGTTGACTTCACTGGTAAATTCTACCTAACCCATAAAGAAAAAATAAAACCAAATCTTCACAAATGCAGCCCAAAAGTAGAGTAAGGAATACTTCCCAACTCATTCTAAGAGGATAGTATCATCCTGACATGATTATATACCATGACCAAGTGGAATTTATACCAGAATATGACTAGTTCAATATATGAAAATCAATTAATTTAATACCCCATAGAATAAAGGACAAATCTATGGACATACCCATAGATTTGGGGGTATTAATTTAATACCCCATAGAATAAAAGACAAATTCTATGGATTTGTCCATAGAATAAAGGACAAATTCTATGGATTTGTCCATAGAATAAAGGACAAATCCAAATTAATATCTCAACAGAGGCAGAAAATCATTTGACAAAATCCAATATTCTTTCATGAAAAAAAAATACTCAACAAACCAGGAATAGAAGGTAATTTCCTCAACCTGATAAAGGCCATCTAAGAAAAACCCACAGCTAACCTTATAACTAATGATGAAAGACTAAAAGCTTTCCCCAAAAGATTAGAAACAAGAAAAAAAAAAGCCCAATCTTGCCACTTCTATTTAGGCTTTATTCAAGGTCTAGGCAAGAAAAAGAAATAAAAAAACATCCAGATTGGAAAGAAAGAAGTAAAACTAATCAAAGACGGCATGATCTTATATATGAAAAATCATACGGAATCTGAAAAACTTATACAGCTAATAAACAAGTCCAATAAGGTTGCCGAATAAAATATCAGTATAAAAAAATCAATTGTATATCTACATGCTAGCAAAGCATAATCTGAAAATGATATTAAAATAATTACATCTACAATAGGAGCAAAAAGAATAACATACTTCAAGATAAATTTAAAAAATAAATACAATATTGGTAAAGTGAAAACTATAAAACATGGTTGAAAGAAATTAAAGAAGATCTGAATAAATGGAAAACATCCCATCAAATTAAAGGCTTTTGTGCTTCAAATGACACTATCAAAAAGTGAGACAATAACCCATAGAATGTGAGAAAATATTTGCAAATCATATATCTGATAAGGAACTTGTAATATAGAATATACAAAGAGCTCTTAGAATAATACAAGATAACCCAGTTTAAAAATAGGCAAAATATTTCTCCAAGGAAGATATACAGGGGCACCTGGGTGGCTCAGTCAGTTAAGCGTCCGACTTTGGCTCAGTTCATGATCTCACGGCTTATGAGTTTGAGCCCCGCATCAGGCTCTGTGCTGACAGCTTAGAGCCCAGAGCCTGCTTTGGATTCTGTCTCCCTCTCTCTCTGCCCCTCCCCCACACGTGCTCTGTTTCTCTCTCTCTCTCTTTGTCTCTCTCTCTCTCAGGGGAAAAAAAAAAAAATTAAAAAAAAAGAAGATATACAAACAGCCAATAAGCACATGAGAAGATATTCAACATCATTAGTCATTATGGAAATGTAAACCCACACCACAAAAAGTACCATTCCACCCCCATGAGGATAGCTGTAATAAAAACAGATAAATACTTGCATTGGCAAGGATGTGGAGAAATCAGAACCTATAAGCAATGCTGGTAAGAATGTAAAATAGTTCAGTTGGTTTGAGAACAGTTTTACAGTTCCTCAGAAGTTAAACATTGAATTAACTATGATCCAGCAATTCTACTCCTAGGTATATAGCCAAGAAAATTGAAAATATATGTCCTCACAAAAAGTTGTATATGACTGTCCATAATAGCATTATTCATAATAGGCATAAATGTCCATCAGTTGAAAAATGGACATTCAAAATGTGGTATATATCCATACAGTGGAATATTAATCAGCTATAAAAAGGGAATAAGTATTCATATCTGCTAGAGTATGGATAAATTTGGAAAACATGCTAAGTAAAAGAAACCATACACAAAAGTCCACATGTATGATTCTATTTATATTAAATGTCTACATAGGCAAATAGAGACTGCAAGTAGATTTGTGTTTGCCAAGAGCTTGGAAGAGAAGAGAATGAGGACTACAAATGAGTACAGGGTTCATTTTGAGGCTGATGCAAATGTTCTGGAATTAGTGGTGATGGTTGCACATCTCTGTGATATATTAAAAATCAATGATTTGCACATTTTAAATGGTAGGCTTTATGGCGTGTAAGCTAAATCTCATTACAAGGAAAAAAATGACCTATCTTAGATTTGTATTATATTATCTTATGATCTAGAAGCCCCTAGAGTACTGAACTGGAGCTAGTTGAAAATCCTCAGTGAAAGAAGTCTGTGGCTGTTTAGTTCTTTTTTGTTTTAAGATATGTTACCAACCCAAGGATCAGCCTCGTGCGGCACTGAGCTTGCTTTGTGTCTCCCAAACTCCAGGCAAGAATATTTCCAGTGGTACCAAATAAAAGTATCTGTGCAACACCTCCGCACCATTGCAATAAAGAGTTCAAAGCACATCCTACCATAACTGGGTTTGCTGCATTCTCTCCATATACAAAGATGGAGAGAGTATGGTATCTCCATCTCCAAACAGGTATCAGGAGATCTGTGTTCTAATCTCAACTCTGCCAATAACTTATTTAAGCCTCAGTTTCCTTATCTGTAAAACAAGTGGTTGGTACCAAAAGTCTCCAAGGTCTTTTCTAACACAAAGATTCTGAGATCCCAGGAAGGAAATCCCCTTCGTCTCCTACTCCTCTCCTCCAACACACTCACCCATAAGTAAGAAACATTCAGCCATGACAACTGGACTATCATTTCTGGCCAAGAAGAGATGGGCTTTGTAGGGTGGCTGGCTAATGGAAAAAGAACCGAAAAAGACGTGGAGCAACCCAAGAAATGATTGCACTGACTGGGATACTCAGAGACTAGAATCATCTTACCAAGCCAGTTTCCAGGTCTGTGAAGTTTGTAAGTTGGGGATTGCCTCTCTGGGGTCCTGATTCTGTTCAATAGAAAGTTCAATAGATGCTCATGGAATACCTACTCTATACTGCCAGTCCTCGGTACACGCTTTTTCCTCTGGCAGCACAGGGCAGGTGTCCATGCTGCTGCCTTTTTTCGGTCCCCTTTATAGCTGGAGTCTCTTACTTCCATCTACAGTCCACCCTCAATCTGATGCTTTTCTCAGTTATCTAACTACATGAGATGACCGCCTCCCAGCATGGCCAACCCACCGGCCAGGGCCCAGGGATGGGTTCAGAGAAGATAGCAAGGAAAAGCACACCATGCCAGTGCTACTCCAGAGAATCTGCATCTTCAAATGCTTCAAGCAGCATGCTCATTGGATGGATAGTCAGATGGCCATCCCACTCCAGGGACTTGTTCCCTTCCCACCCTGAGGAAGAGGCAGTGCCTATAGGCACCAAGCTCCGCACCCCCAGGGATGGGAGCATTTTCCCCAGACATGGTTGAAGAAGTCTGAATGAGAATGTCACGTACAACCCCTTACAATACTGAGGCCACCCATCTCTCTGTTTAACTTAGCTTCTGAAATCATTCTTGATAATGAGATCTGCCATGCCTCTATTTTATTTCCTGCTGTACAGTAGATTAAGGAGTAAAGTCCACTGTGAGAGCCTGTAAAATGAAGGTGACAGTGATCAAGAGTAGCCATTACCTGGAATATGACTTGACTTGGTTCTTGGCCTTCAAAAATAGAAAATGTCATGGGTTTCAGGGGTCCACTAAACTTCCTCTCCTGGCCATATCCAGCTGTCTGTTAAAAAAGGAAATAAAAAAAAGAAAATTAGCATACCCATCATTATGAATATATACATGCCACTTGCTAATTTTATTATGGCTTCTAGGACTGATATAGAAGACATAACATTCTAACCTAGTCAAAACAATGCAAAGTATAGTCAAAACAGATAGAAAGAGATCTGATATTGTTGAGTTTCACTATATCAAGATGGCTTGCCATGAGTCTTGTGCTATTTTTCTCCTTTAACCATTCAAGCAATCCCCCTGTAGAGAGAATATTAACACTCCCATGTTACAAATGAGGCTCACAGAGGTGAAGCTACTTGCCCAGAGTAAATGCCTTAAGTGGTTGTCAGGGCACACACACTAAGATCTAACTGAACAAAAGCTTCTATCTGCCCACAATGCCACTCTGTCTTCTAAATACAACACAGTGTTAAATCAGCTTCTTAAAACACCTTTCCTCCACTCCTATTCATTTAGAAGGACGTTTATGGAAGATTCCCAGCACCCTAGAGTTCATGGTCACTTCAAGGACAACTAAATTTATAAGGGAAAAAAATATTTAGATGTGTTGAGTACAGTGCTTACTTGGTACAACTGTAACTTCAAGAAAAGCTTACTATTTTAACGTTTGATTAGCAATCCATGCTCATACAAGAAAAAAAAAAGAACAAAATGTTTACTTCAAGTAACTAAGACATTTCTAAAGCCAAAAGACCTTGAATTTGACAGGCAAGAAACCTCTGCAGACACCCAAATTCAGGCTGGAATAGCAGTATGTGGTGGCTGGGACAGTAAGAAGAGAAATTAGTTATGTGCCGAACTCAGTCCTAAAAACAGTTAATCCTGACAACCACCTGGGGACAAATTATTACTGCCAGCTCCGTTCTACAGGCAATGAGACTAAGATGCTGAGAGGGTAAGCAGTTTGCCCAGGTGCTGACAGGAAGCAGGATTCTAACCCATTGCAACTCTGCAATGGCTGCCCTCAGCTGCTATGCCCCACTACCTACCAGAGGGAACAAAAAAGGACCAAGACAATCTGACAGGAAAACAGGTGACATCAAGGATGTACAGGAGGGTATGACTCCCACCATTCCCAACCCAGGAGGATGGGGAGCATCCAGCGGCAACCCCTGCCATCCCTCCATGTCCCACCACAACTATCCTTCTGAAGTGAGACAGAGCACGACAGGTGGCACACAGGGGGGCAGCCAGCCATCAACCCACCCACAGAGGGTGCCCTCTGGAATGAGGGATTTAGCACCCGTACCCAATGCTTCTTCTGTGGTTCTTCAGGTCTACTTGTGTAGAAATCATGGGTGGGATAGGTTAGGATCAGAAGTATAATATGAGGAGTTGATGGTTGGGGAGCTGGAGAGGTAAAGTCAAGAAAGTGTGAAGAACTCGGAGGAAGAGAACTGTTTGCCACTTCTTCAGGGAGAGCAAGTACACTCTTGGGATGGACATGCTGAGAATAAACCAAGAACAATCAGTATGAGAGTTTGGGGGAAGGCCTTCTACTATATCTCTTGGTTCACTGAATTTCGATTAACTTGATACTGGTTGTCTGTCAAATGAAAACACAGAGGGCTTTGGAATTTGGTCTCCACTCCCTCAGATTGTGGAAGGCCCGTGGACTAGCTGCCCCCAGCCATCACCAACCTCTCTCTCTCGGGAAGCCAAGAGGTCTCTTTCCCAGACTCCCCTGCAGCTAGCAGGGAGCTGAGTGACTTAGTTCTGGCTCCTGAAACAAAAGGTGAAGTCTACTGGAGGGTTTCCAGTCAAGCTTTTATTTTCCAATGAAAAAGGACAGATGTGGCCAGCATTGTCACCCCCCTTCCCCGTTGTTCTTGCTCAGACCATGGACCGCATGTCTATGGCTGTGGTGGCCATCATGAAACCACAAGGGAACAAATCAGCTCAAATAATGGTGGAGCGAAGAGAATGATGCCCAAGTCTCTGATAATATCACAGAAATGCAAAACCTGCCTTGGGCTGTCCACTCCAGGCTTCTCGTTATCTGAGGAAATAAACCTCGACTTACTAGAGCCACTCCAAAGTTGAACTTTCTATTGCCTATACTAAAAGCATCCTTAACTGACACAATAACGTTATAGACTTCTAGCTCATCAATTCCTTTAAAGGAATATCTTCCTCTGGGGGCTCTTTCTCCCCTGCACTCCTTTTCCACATATCCTCTGGAGGGCAGGACACAAGAACTGGGTGCAGATGTCCAGGCACCACCATGGTTTGTACAAGATAAGAGCAGTGGTTTCTGTGGGATCATGATTTAACAGCAAACTGCCTTCATCAACTTTCTGCTCATATCAGCAAGCGGCCAGTCTTTCAGCAGCTCACACTAGTAATGGCATCCAGAAGAAACTCCCATTAGTCGAGCAAACCTCACAAACAGGGCTGTGTTCTTCCTGCGAGGACAAGCTAGCTCACTTTTCGGGACAGGAGGGTATATCTCAGTTGCAAGGTTCAAAGTTGCATTCTCGTAACAGGGCAGCAAATCTCCCTACATGCCCATTAACATTTCTATTTGGGCTATAAAGATTTCAAAATGCGTGTGCGTGTTCTGAGTCATCAAGCCACATTGCCCGAACTGGGAAAGGTGGTGTGGGGGAAACGAGAAAGAAAAGAGGGTTCATGCAGGAGTTGGAGAGGTAACACCTACCATCCTGCACGAAGTAAAAGGAAGGGAAGAGAATAGAACTGTCATTTTTTAAATGTTTCCTGTGCAGCAGCTGTGGGACTAGACCCTCCACAAGTATCATTTCTTCTGCTCCTCAACAAGATCAGGAAAGTATGTCCAGAAAAGTGCCACAGTGGAGACACAGAGAATGTGGGATGAAGCCAGCTCTGTGGCACCACCGAGCCCCAACTCTGAGCCACGTTGCCACACCCTTCCAGACCAGCAAAGGATACATGGGACTGCTAGGTCTGCCTACCTTGTAGCCACCCTCCTTGTACTTCCCATCAAGAGTTCTCTTGCAGTAATTACATAGTATTTATGCCAAACCCTCCTTACTTCTAGAAGAAGTACAATCCCAGGCAAAACTCTAAAACAGGTGGCTTCTCCTTGATTTCCCTACCTAACTATTCAGCACCCCTTCCCAAACCCTGGTCACTTACTTGCTTTCTCTTCAGGGCCCTTGCAATATATTCATGCAATGTTTCATTCCCCTGATGGAAATCAGTGCTCAGGAGAGAACAGGAAAGCCACTTGCTGAACAAATGACTGAGGGTGAGGGGCGCCTGGGGGGCTGAGTCAGTCAAGTGTCTGATTCTTGATTTTGGCTCAGGTCATGATCTCACAGTTGGGAGATCAAGCCCCACCTCAGGCTGAACATGAAGCCTGCTTAGGATTCTCTTTTTTTTCTCTCTCTCTCTGTTCTTCCCCCACTTGTTCATTCTCTCTCTCTGTCTTTCAATAAAATAAATAAGCATTAAAAAAAATTTTTTTAAATGACAGGGGGTGGTGGGGTGGATGGTAGCAACTCCCTTCCTTCACCTGACACAGCTGTGCATGTGGCTATCTCCTGGGCAAGGCTCTTGCTGCCAGCAATGGTTTGGGCACTATTTCTTACTCTAGGTAGAAATCCCACTGGCCTGAGAGTAGAGAGAAGGAAAACTTATATCCAACGTTTTATCCAGGAAAAAAAAAAAAATGCATATCGCCTTCTCAGACAAGATAAGCCCACTATTATCAAATTATCATGGTAGAATCTTGTCTTAGATCTTGCTGTCTCCTAATAGAAGTCCATGATCATGTACTTAATTTCTACCCTGTTCCTGGCATAGTGCTGCGTGCTGAGGCTGCAAAGATGACTAAAAGATAGTTCTCCTCATGGAAGTCAAGGTCCATATGAATGTAGACACTGAATATTTAAAATGCTGTAGTAATAATAATAGGCAATATTTATCTAGTACTTAGACTGGGCCGGTCACTGACCAAAGGGCTTTATATAAATGCACTAGCTCATTTAATGGCCACAACAACCAATAAGGCAAGTACTCTTTTTTTAAAAAAAAAAAATTTTTTTAACGTTTTATTTATTTTTGAGACAGGGAGAGACAGAGCATGAACGGGGGAGGGTCAGAGAGAGAGGGAGACACAGAATCTGAAACAGGCTCCAGGTTCTGAGCAGTAAGCACAGAGCCCGACGTGGGGCTCGAACTCACGGACAGTGAGATCGTGACCTGAGCCGAAGTCGGACGCTTAACCGCTTAACTGACTGAGCCACCCAGGTGCCCCAAGGCAAGTACTCTTTTGAGACCCATTTCATGGGGCAGAAAACTGAGGTTCAGAACTTAACTATCTCACCCAAGCTCCTATCACTAGTAAGTGGCACTACCACTTTTGTACCTAGGTCTGACTTCACTACCACCTGTGATAAGACAGATAGCAAAGGGCATTCAATAGGGTAAGAAGAGGAGACAGGTTAAGAGGGGATGTTTGACATACTCCAAGCAGCCCTTGTGTCTGGCTTTGAGCCCCCAGTCTGTGAGGAGGCACATCGCTCATAAAGTTGGAACCACAGCTTCCTTCCCTCCCCCAGGAGGAAGGCTCTGGTAGGTTTACAAGTTTGGCTCTGTTTCATTATGTCAATATTCTGAACTTTGAGGACTCTAGGAGGCTCCCAGGAACTTAGAATTTGATGCTATTTTTGGGTTCCAGAAGAAAAAAACAAGATTTGAAATGTGAGGGTCTAGCAACTTCCTTCTAAAGAGAAAGCAGATGCTTCCCCATAATCTTGCCCCCTAATACAACAGCAAGTGTATGACCTTTATGAGACTCATGAATAAAACAACAATGACACCCCACTATCTACCCAAGATTGAGGGCTGGGTCTCTCCAGAGTCCATCCAGCTCTAATTTCTAGAAGCCTGTTAGTCAACAGGGTTGACTCAACAAATGGCTGAAGACAACTTTGACCAGAAAACTCCAAACCATATATAGGGGATAAAAGTACAAAACAGAGCAGGGTTGAAAATAGAGAAAATGTTTTTCTTAATATTCCCATGGTAATTTTTCATGGTCAAAGTAAAAAAAAAAAAAAAAGTCAAGATTAAGGGACATAGACTAAAGTATATATATATACACTACATACACATAAATATATTTAGTATATATAGACATTAATATATGTACAGTATACTTTTCTTTCCAGAGTCCCTGAGCTATACATGAAGATCTAAACATGAATAGACAGATTTGTTTTAAACCTTGCCCATTAAGTAGTTTTGGTTCTTAAGAGCTGAGGAGAAAATACCTCCCTGGTTGAAGAGTAGACATTTGACTTGTAGCCATTTCATCAAAAATATCACAGTGGGGCAAACTACGTGTCCTTTGTATACAATTTAATTTTGATAGATTTTTTTTTAGGTGATGATAATCATCGTTTCCTTGGTATGAGGTAGAAAATGGCAGAAAATATTCTGGCAAATAAATAAAGAGCATCCTCTTCTCTTACCAAATAAAGTGTAAGGAGACACAAGCAATGGAGTTGGGCTCGCATCATTGTGGTTTTCTGTATTGAAACTTCTGTGAATAAACCAGAGATAAAAGTGATTAGTTACCAGTTGGTTAAAATCACATATTTCCAACCAGAAAGGATCATTGAACAATATCCAGTTATAAACCTAGTAGAATGGGATTTCTAAAGGCCAACTTCTTCTCGTTTTGGAACCACCCGGCCTTCCAGAAGCTTTATGATGCCTCATCCATAGCAACACACAAGTCAAAATCCCCAAAGAAGCTCATAGTCATTCCATTTCTTTACCTGTTTCACTTTATTATAATCTTCTCCATTTAAGGGTCTTAAATGGTAGAAAATAAGTATAGTTTTCACTTTTATTGTATGCATGGGAAAGATATGTTTTGGCAAATGCCAGGATAACAGATACTAAAATTTTAGTGATTCTGATTCAAAGTTGCAAAGACATGAGCCTCCTCGAGCAGAAAGAACCCAAGAACGTTCATCATCCTTCATTCAAAGACTTCACCAGCCACACTTCGGTCTTCTAAACACTGTTGCTAACTAGGCAATATGCCTAAGGGAATATGCCTAAGTATATTTCCTACGCCTAAGTATATATGCCTAAGGCAATATGCCTAAGTGTATTTCTTAATACTCCAAAAGCAACCAAATAAGAATCCAAACTCTGTCCTTACTCTCTTCTGTTCAGCATTATTCCTTTCTTTCTTGTGGCTTCACATTTTTTCAACATTATAACTTTCACTCTGAGACACATCATGACGAACTGATTTTTAAGATCTGATATAAATTTTCCACATGGACTATAAAGCAGAGTTGTTGCCTATCATAATACTGGACTGCTAAAACAAAACCAAAAAAACTGGTAAAATGGAACATGTACCCATTTCACCAAAATTCCAATGAACTTATATCACTAATATAGTCACCATGAAAATATGGTTATTGAAATTCTAACCACTCTAAAAATGTAGTCCCTGACATTTTAAATTTCTTACATTTGGATAGCTTATAGTTGAACTTTATAAGTACCACACGCTAACCGATTGTGCCACTGGAGCTCCCATATTTGAACTTTAAAAAGGTAAATGTACTACACAATTTTAGCCTCGCAAATGCCTTAGGAGATAAAGATGGAAATAAGCATTTATTAAGCAACATCTAGGAGGTAGATTTGGGAGGAGCCTTTACAAACAGTGTAACAGTGATGTAGACAGTGGATTCTGAGTCAGAAAGCCTGTGAGTTTCTCACAAACATAATGAGTTAGGAAATGTTATACTTGTTGTATATATGAGGAAATGGAAGTTCAAAGTTAAGTGATTTGCCTAACACATAGCTAGAAAGGGACATTGCATTGCTTTCAGCCAGATCTGTCAGATCCCAAAGACCTAAACCTCTTTCAACTCTTTCTACTGTACTGTATATAATGTGGGAGCTGCAGAGATACAGATATAGGAATAGAAGTATGGAGATATACAAAATGTATATATTGTTTCTACATGCTAAATCAATGAAGCAACTATTCCCAAGGTTCTACAGCTATGTTAAGGAAGAACTAGAATCAAAACCCTTCAGGAAAATCAGATTCATAAATTCTATAAATGTTTAGAAATGAGCTTTTGCAACAGAATTAATTTGGTCGTTGTGTTCAAACATCATTTTAGAATTGGCTCATTATCTTAAACACAAACAGACATTTTTCTACTGCTTTAGACTGCTTATGTGGTTTGGAAACACATGGAAATAAATAACAATGCCAGGCTGAAGTATATTGCAATATTAAATATATAAATATATAAATATATATATATATATATAAATGAATCAATGATTAAATCTAACTAGGTTTGTTTTTTTCACATTGGAAAAATTCACATGATCAGCTGTCAGCAATGTTTTTAAGAGAAGGGGTGCCTGGGTGACTCATTCAGTTGAGTGTCCAACTCTTGGTTTCAGCTCAGGTCATGATCTCATGGTTTGTCGGTTCAAGCCCCACGTTGCACTCCAGACTGACAGTGTGGAGCCTGCTTGAGATTCTCTCTCTTTTCCTTTTTCTCTGCTCCTTTCCCACTTGTGCGTACACACTCTCTCTCTCTCTCTCTCAAAAAAAAGTAACAAAAAATAATAATTATTATAAAAAATACTTGTAAGAGAAGCGAAAATATACATGATGATGGCACACTTTGGGATTATTCACCTCAAGCTACACAGCATTCAAGAGCTTTCAAATACTGGTCCCAACTTACTCTTCCAGCCTTATCTCCAACTCCCTTCCCACCCTCAGTAAAGCTGTCTACCAGGATGGACTCTGCACCCGAGATTTCCTGTCTCCATGCTTCAGGGATTGCTGTCCTCCCCACCCAGCACAAGGCCAGCTGCAATAAAGGGACAGATAATATTTGCATCAGGAAGTTGGATTAAGATTGTCCTTCCTGACCTCTACTCATACTACTTGTCATACCTCACCTCTAGTTCCAACTTGTTCATTTATTTCAAAAGCATTGAATTATTATAAAAAGCTTCTCATATGCCAGATACCCTGCTAAGAACTGGGATATGCAAATAAGGGGTAGCTCACAGAGCTAGAACCAAAATCCTACTTCCTTAATGAAATGGTCAGTGATTTTCAGCCAGATGTATCTTCCTCTTGAAACCCCTCCTGCATTTTGTTTTTTAATCATTTATTTATATATCCGTGTTATTTCCTCTACTAGGAAGCACAATCCTTCAAGACAGAGGCCTAATTTTATTTTTTTATTTAAAAACATTCTTTTATTATGTTTATTTATTTTGAGAGAGAGAGAAAGTGCGCACAAGCGGGGGAGGGGCAGAGAGAGAGGGAGACACAGATCCAAAGCAGGCTCCAGGCTCTGAGCTGTTGGCATATAGCCCGAGGCGGGGCTCGAACCCACAAGCGGCGAGATCATGACCTGAGCCGAAGTCTGACACTCAACCAACTGAGTCACCCAGGCTCCATGAGGCCTAATTAAAAAAAAATTTTTTTTTTACCTCTCACAGCTTGTCATACTATGCCTTGCATATATTAAGCCCTCAACAGATGTTTGTTAAATTCTAAAACATTTTAATTGTCTAACACTGATATCCTATGAATTTTGTCCAATCTATAAGAGCTTTCAGAATAAACATAAATTGTTAAAGGAAGTTAATTTGGAATTTAAAGATTTGTTTTGATGCAAAGTAATACATTTTTATTGTTGGTGAAAAGGGTTGCTTCTCTTTTAAATACACTAACAGATTTCTGCTCAGTAAATAGGTTAAGGACTGGCAGATACACATCACCTCTTCCTTGAACTGATTTCTTTAGTGCTTTTAATCTCCCAAAGACATATAAGTTGAATGATAGAAAAGCAAATGAAAATAAAATAAATGCCTTATTTTAGTCAGATGCTCAGACAGGCCACCATCTGGGATGCTTTAAGGAATCTAAAATGTAAAAGTAGCAATGCACTTATCCCTTATTTTGTCAGTCACAGCTAGTCTTATCCCTCACACAAAGGTTTCCAGTGAGCAAGAGAAGTAATTGCTCTCTGCTGCTGTGCCTAGGGTTCCATGATTTATTTGCAGACAAATATACCCCACAGTGCGGTTGTTGGGAACATGGACCCCAGAGTTAGACAGGTTGGTGTGGATCCTGGCTCCTCCAGCAACCTGTCTGTATTCCTCTGTAAAGCAGGGATGATCATAGTACTTACCTTTGAGATTTATGGGGTTCAATGAGTTAATAGTTTGAACAGTGTTCGTCACATAAAAATTCATTCTGCCACCTCGTTCCCTTAGTCAGAGCTTTCAGCACTGTCCTGGAGAACGTCTCCTTTCATCATCCCTGGCGTTTGGAGGCCCCCATAATACTCAAGAAGCAGCCTTCACAACCAAGCGAAGCCGTGAGACAAAGCCTTTATCTGAATGCATCAAGGCAAAAGGCACTAATGCTGGGATTATGCCAGAGGAGGACTTTAGCCCCTCAAACAAATCTTGCCTATATTTCCTCTGTGCATGGACGTAATTCCACTAATGAATATCACATCCTGGATCATAATATTGCTGGAGGAAAACCATAGTTTATAACCGCAACTGCCTAAAACCACCACGCCACACACACTTGATAGATTTCCTCACAAACACTGCTTAGAAAAGGATTGGAGTGTATTTCTAGATAATTCAGTGACATTTTAGCTGCCCTACCTGAAATGGTTGATCCAAAGATCTGCTTAGAATTTTTGCTATTTGTTGGGGTTCCCCTCAGGCACAAAGACTAAATTCAGACAGTTTCTATGGCAACTATCTGTGAGGCCAAGCACATCCTTAGCAACACAGGTCAAAGGTTTTGTGGGAAAGGGGGATTTTGAAAAGCCACCACCACTTGCTTTAACCATGGACCATCGGCAAATACAGAATCAGGGCTGCTGGCCTTGCTGTTTACGGCCAATGCCTTGATTCACCACAGCCCACAAAACACAAATCCCTCTGCGTCCTGAATCTGTGTCCAGCCGGAAGAATAGCACGAAGGCAGCTAACACTTACTGAAAACCATTTGCCATGCACATGCTAAGACTTCTATATGCGTTACCTTATTGATTTCTCGTAAGAACCCTCTG
This sequence comes from Panthera uncia, assembly GCF_023721935.1. Taxonomy (NCBI): domain Eukaryota; kingdom Metazoa; phylum Chordata; class Mammalia; order Carnivora; family Felidae; genus Panthera; species Panthera uncia. The sequence goes on along the minus strand of NC_064812.1, from coordinate 42,080,372 downwards.
AAGCAGGTACTGTTAAAATCTGCCTCTTAAAGATCAAAAATCTAAAGGTGAGGGTTAAAGAGGTTAAGAGACGTGCCCGAGATCACACTGCCTGGCTAATTCTACACCCATGTTCTTTTCATAAACATAATGAGACATCTAGTATCACTTAATCCATTACACATCTTCCCAAAAATTCAAAAAACTTTCTTTTTCCTTTTTTTTTTAAACTCTGCTGCTCTTCCTCGTCAGAAACTGATATGATGCCCCCTGCTCAGAGGAACATTAGCCTAGGAGATCTAGTTCCTACAGAACACGTATTCACGTATGGTACCATCTCTCCTCATTTCCCCGCTGACCTTCACCTTAGCAGTCTCCTTTTTAAAATTTTTTTTAACATTTATTTTTGAGAGACAGAGCAAGAGCAGGGGAGGGGCAGAGAGAGGGAGACAATCTGAAGCAGGCTGCAGGCTCTGAGCTGTCAGCACAGACCCTGACGCCAGGCTTGAACCCACAAACTGCGAGATCATGACCTGAGTCAAAGTCGGCACTTAACTGACCCGGTGCCCCAGCAGTCTCCCATTTTTTAACCAAGCCAGGTGTTATGTGTTGGATAGTGCCCACACCCAATTCGTATGTTGGAGTCCTATCTCCCAAGGACCTCAGAATGTGATGTTATGTGGAGATAGGGTCTTTACAGAGGTAATGCACTTAAAATGAGGTCATTAGGGTAGGCCTTCATCCAATCTGACTGGTGTCCTCATAAAAAGGGGAAATTTGGACACACAGACACACAGAGAGGGAAGACAATGTGAAGAGACATAAGAAGAAGATGAGCCTCCAGAAGCAGAAAGGAGGGGCCAAAAACAGACCCTCATGGCCCTCTGAAGGAACCAACCCCTGCTGACACCTTGATTTTGGATGTCCAGACTCCAGAACTGTGAGATAATAAATGTCAGTTGTTTAAGCCACCCCATCCGTGGTGCTTTGCTTTGGCAGCCCTATCAAACTAATATACCAAGGAACTCTGATTTTGACTAAGAAAGACACTGCCATTCCAGGACAGAGGTGGCCTCAGAAAGGGCTGTCTTCAGTTATTATACATGCAGTGCCCATGGCAGGCCTCTCAGGGCTCCATTCGAAGCTTGATTGATTCTCCTGCTGGGCGCCAATTCCTCCAAGAGGCATTTTTAGACACTCTTGTCATTTCCCCCTTTATCTGAGTAAGGACGTGGAATTTCTAGATCCCAAGTCTCCAAACCTTCAAGTAACTCAACACACAAGCATTGATTTTCTCCCCCTTGCAAAAAGCTAGAAAGGCAACCCTCAAATAGAGTTAGTCATCGCTCATCCTTAACAGAAAAAAAAAAAAAAAAAATGAAGCATTAAGGGCTTTGAATTCAAATAATTTACCCTGCTCAAAGGTTGAACTATGCATTTCTAAAGAACAAAGGAGGTGCAGGAGGGAAGGACTAGAAAATTTGTTTTCATAGGTGATGTGGGCAGGAAAGGATGTGACTGGACTTCATAATACTGCCAGGACCCAACAGCACCATATATCCTGTGTACCATTTCTTTCATCTCTGCACTGTATATTGCTAAGAGCCCCATAAATTATAAAGCAAGGCCAGATATGAATAAAGATCAGATTAAAAGCCTGCTCACACCATTGTTCATCAAGTGATGTTCAGATCAATCATGCCCATCTTGTCAGTCTTGCTCACAAATCCCTGGCACCAATTACATCTCTAAAGGTCTAGAAAAATCACAGGAAGATCTGACCAATTTGCACTCTTGACAAATTAGGGACCCAATTAAAGCAGCCATTAATAAGCTAGAAGTAAACAGGCAGGCATAAAAGCAGGGCCGCTGCCTCATCCTTCAGACTGATTTAGGAGGAAGGAAAGAAGAAAATGAGGGATGGGGGCGCCTGGGTGGTGCAGTCGGTTAAGCGTCCGACTTCAGCCAGGTCACGATCTCGCGGTCCGTGAGTTCGAGCCCCGCGTCAGGCTCTGGGCTGATGGCTCAGAGCCTGGAGCCTGTTTCTGATTCTGTGTCTCCCTCTCTCTCTGCCCCTCCCCCGTTCATGCTGTCTCTCTCTGTCCCAAAAATAAATAAAAAACGTTGAAAAAAAAATTAAAAAAAAAAAAAAAAGAAAATGAGGGATGGACGCCCACCCCCAGGCACACAAATAGAAGCACTTTGTTCTCTCGCTAAGCTTTGTAACGTAGATATGCCAATATTTCAGTGTATGAAAATCTGGATTTACATGTCTGCAAAACTGAGAGTGATTATTTGTATCAATAGGTTCGTGGTCAAGATAAATGGGCTCACGAAAGATAGACGGCCTCCCCCAGGACTTAAAATGTTTTCAATTTATGTGATCGATTTAAATACAAATGACTACTGGAATCAGTCATATTAAAGAAGAAATGAGCTCTAAGAAACATTTTGAGACATGTGCTTATGCCTATTCCTGCCTAGCTTTATTCCACCCAACACTCCCAGGAAGGGAGTAAGGGAAGGGCAGCGGGAGTGAGGAGCCCTCTCCTCAGAGTCGCACAGGATGCCCCATCCCTGAATGAGAAGGTTGTCAGGGGAGGTCAAAGGGAAGGGAAGGCCCCAATGGGCATAGATGGATGCCTAGTCATGGTGCTTGCCTGACATGTCAGGCAGGTTGGCCGTAAGACGTCAGTGTTGCTTTCCCTGCGATGTGCAGGTTGACACCTCAGAAACCCCGGGAGGCCACAAGGGAAAGATGTGCTTTCCTCCGTATCTGTCAGAACATCGTAAGGGCCTTCCCTGGCCTAAAGAGGAGGCTAGGAATCATTATTTCTCATAAAAGATGGCTGAATTGCTTTTGACAAAGTGCTTTCTCATCATACAACAGTGACTTGTGTATTATTAAGGACACAGACAAGCATTTGCCAGTATAATAAAATCACACATTCTGGTCTTAGAAATTCCTTGTGAGGTAAATCTAAATTAGATTTCATCCCAATGGGTTTGGACACAGAGATTAAAACAAAACAAAACAAAACAAAAACCCCTAAAACACTTGTTGTAATACTAGCTCATTTATAAAGTAGCCCCGAGGCAGGGGTTCTCATGACAAAAATGTACAGACATGCTTAACTATAGCAGGTTCACTTTCCAATCCCTGAATTAAATCATAATTGGCGGCTGGGATGAGTCAGAGAGTAAAAGAAAAATGAATTTAATTCTATCTTAACAAAGAATACCATGCCACTATGAAATCTCTCGTGAGTTAGTTTATTTATAGTTGAAAAAAAATTTTTTTCTAATCAGCTAGCATTTTATGAGCATTTACTAAGTCAAACGCTTTGGATAACTTATTTCATTTAAATAGCACAACAATCCAGGGCACCTGGGTGGCTCGGTCAGTTAAGCGTTGGACTTTGGCTCAGGTCGTGATCTCACGGTTCACAGGTTCAAGCCCCACGTCAGGCTCTGTGCTGACAGCTCAGAGCCTGGAGGCTGCTTCTGATTCTGGGTCTCCCTCTCTCTCTCTGCCCCTCCCCCACTTGTTCTCTGTCTCTCAAAAATAAATAAATATTAAAAAATAGTAATAATAAATTTAAAAAATAAATAGCACAACAATCCTATAAGGTAGGTCCTGTTGTCATCCTATGGGGAAGGAAACTAAGCTCAGAGAGGTTGAGGAAGGGGCACCAATCTGACTGCACAGATCAAGCACAGAACCCTCCTTAGGATGAACAGAAGAGGTGTTCATCCTTAGTTTAAACATTCTTTAAAACTACAAATCTACCATTTTGACTTCTCTTTATCTCTTTGTCAAGAACACAAGTCTTAATATTTAAAAATAATTAAAATATGGTAAGAAATTATTGAGTCAGAATATCATGGATGAGAAAATTCAATATGTCAGTCTTAGAGAATCTTTTAAGAAAAATTAAGTTTTCTTTGTGCCACATACACTAACCGAGCATAGCTTGGGCTGCTATATAAGCTTAAGTGAAAAATCAACTTTTTTTTTTATTACTTCAACCACTAAGTAAATATCTGTTTTTATTACATTTATATTTACTGTACCTCAGTAAACATGGCTATTTGTTGTCACAAGTAACAAATAGGTAGATAGATACTCCCGTAACAAACTGAAGTACTTTTTCCGTGTTGAATCATTGAGTAGACCACAGAATGAGTCCCAGTCTAGGCTGGAGACCAAGGATTTCTGAATGAATGCAATTTTATGCCAACAGTTAAATCTATAGATTTTTATCCATGTAAACTAACATCCATAAAAGCACTTATCTGTGAGCCTTTGGAAAAAGAAGCAGGATGATTCGTGCTCAGCTTTCCTTCTCCGAGTCACCTCTCTTAACATGGAAGAAAAGTGGGGGTGCATTCTCCTTTCCAGGGACTTCTAAGTTGAGTTCCTGCCAGCATATATTTTGCTTTTCATAAAAGAAGGGAGAAGGCACAGGAAAGGTAACCTTCATCTTGAACAACAATGACTTTTCCCAGGGGTCACTGAGGCAAGTTTCAAAGGATGCCACACCCACTGAAAAACTTACACAGTTGACCCTTAAACAACTCAGGAGTTAGGGGCACTAAACCCCCGTGCAGTCAAAAATCTGCATACAACTTCTGACTCCCCAAAACCTTAACTACTAATAGCCTACTGTTGACTGGAAGCCTTATGATAACAAAACCAGTCAATTAATACATATTTTCTATGTTTTATTAGATACTGTACTCTTATAGCAAAATAAGTTGGGGAAAGAAAATATAAAGAAAATTATAAAGAAGAGAAAATACATTTATAGGACTGTGCTGTATTTATTGAAAATATTTGTTCCTAAGAGAACCCACAGAGTTCAAACCTATGTTGTTCAAGCATCAACTATATACAAAACATCAGAGGGGCTTTTAAATGCCTCTCATAAAAACATACCAACAAAAAAACAAAGCCCAATTGTTTCATCATTCTGTTATATCTTTGGATTTCATGTCCTTAGAATAGAATCTGTTGCTCTCTTGCCCAAAATGCCATTACTGTAACATTACTGTTGTTTTTCCCTAGGAAATGAAACAACAACTTTTCAGCTTGACCTGAATCATCTACTTGACCTTTTTAATGGACAGGAGAGCCAACTCTCATTGAACAGCTACCACATGGCAAGCCATGTACCAAATTCTTTACAAGCTTATCTAATTTATTCTCACAACTGCTTGGTTAGGCAAGTATCTCCATTTTATAGATGAGAAAATTAAGGTCCAGGGAGCTTAAGCAATCTGCTCAATGCCTGCTGGCTGGTAAATGATGAAACTGGCCTAACCCATCTGCCCAACCCTGAAGACTCATAAACTATATACCCTGCAATCTGCGATAAACCCTTACTCAGTGATTCTTTTTTTTCCTGGTGAGAGCTAAATGTCATCTATTTTTCTTGTCACCTAAACATGTGCTTTCTTTCTCTTTGAAATGATTTTTCACTTGCTATCTAAGTTTTTGAAGAAAAATAAAAACAAGAAAATATCAGAGAATGTATTGCTCTTCTAATCTCCTGTTCAGCATCCTACATCAGAGACAGCATCTGTCCCGCAGAAGTCACCCATAATAAAGAAAAAAACAAGACAGAGGCAGAGACCGGACCTTTGAAGACACAATAGGCTGTACACAACTTGACATCTCAAAATAATCACTTGTTAGCAGATGGTACATCTACCAATGAGGTGGAAAGAAATACCAAAAGCTGACCAACACATACAATAAGTCTTGCTTTCCCAAGGTTTGCTTGCAGGTCTGTCTGTTTCCAACTCTTTGTTTATTTGTTTGTTTTTGTTTTGTTTTTTGGTTGTTTTCAATTCTTATATCCAATACTTTTTAAGAAAAGGGTTTCTTTTCTCCTATGCATTTCCCCTCCCCCATTGTGTCCCAGACAGTCCCAAGAATCCTAAGTTTAATCTCAGTCTCTGAGAAGTAGATAGAATGCTCATTTTTTGAAGACCACATCTGAGAGAGAACACTTTGTAAGAATGAGATTCCAATTCTAATTTCTGGAATACAAGAGCTCCAGAGCATCTTAGGTCTAGGCGCTCTTATATTTTAATCAGAAAGAATGGGTATAATACTCATTTAAACATCCCAAAACTCCATATTTTCTTTGTTTACACTGCCAAGCTTGATTCAACCAAAGATATTTCATTAAATTTATAAAATAGAGACTAATTAAAAGAAACTGAGAAAGAAATTATGCTCCCTAAGCAAAACTTGTCACACCAGAAATAAGCTTCCCTTCCCTTCCCAGCTACGTAGCACTCTTCAAGGAATAAATTTGTCCAGCAACTTAAGTACTCTCCCTCCACCATCTGTTTTGTCATTCTTGAAGAAGTACATTATCAACATAGTTAAGACATGTCAACCCTTACCTTTCTGTAAGTAAATAACAAAATGGCCGTTAAAAGTTATTTTCTTCCATTCAGCTGTTGAGACTCTTGCTGGGGCTTGAGAATCTCCCTGGAGAACACTCCCTCCGCACTGTTCTGCTTCCCCAGCCTCTCCCTTCAGACTTCAGTCAAACATTAACCATCCTATTAGGTAGGTTTTATTGACCGCAGAAGCCATCAGATGTCATAAAAAGTATCATTGTATTCACTCCAGAAAAGAAGTGGGCTTGTACCAAAAGAAGTTAATTCATACTCAATACATCTCCAAACAAGTATCTGAACTTTTGAATGTAGAGAAGTAAATTAGAAGACAAACAGAAGCCAAAAAGGGGAAACACTCTATGTATTCAACTGCTTCTAGAGTGTGGGCTCCATGACATCAAGACTGTTTGTCCATATTTTGTACACCCAACATCTAGCATAGTGTCTGTACAGAAGGCTCAATCGACAAATTTTTGTCAATTCCATCGCAAACACAGACAGACCACAGGGATCCACGTCTGAGCAATGACGCAGTTCACGGATAACCAGCCTCAGGAGACATTAAGAAATAACTCAGAAGGTGTGACCAAAGATGCAATCTGGCAGTACCTGCTTCTGCAATTCAAGGGTCCTCTTCAAAGTCGACATGAAACAACCAGTAGTAGCCTTCCCTCCAAACACAAACAAGTCCTTATTTTTTTCTCCACAATTGAATAGATTTACCTAAAAATCAGGTTACTTCTTCCACTCAAAATGAGGTTTCCAATTAAACAATAAAAGCCAATAGCCCCAGATTTCTTAAGTCAAGTCATCTTTTAGGCTGATTTCTGATTCCCATCCTTCAGTCACTCTGGGAATCCACACTGAAGAGGAGAAGCAACGTCACTTTTGTGTCAAATGTGTCACACTTTATCCGGTTTCTGTTGACTTTCTGATATTCATTTCTGGGCTTCTCTTGAGCTGTGTTATGCTTTCCATTTGTCTCTAGGTGTGCATCCAGTACAACCCACTGTCTAGATGGACTTCCTCCTTCTCAGATCCCTTAGGAAGCCCATGGTTGCTGTAAGCCTTATTTATCTTGAGGACCTTGAAAGTGAAACCATCTCGTCACATGCCAATGGTTAGCATATTCAGTGGATCAGCAGGTCTAGGAAAAATCCTTCTCCTTTGTCTCACAGCCAACATAACTATGTTTAAGGCAATGAGGTCAGTGAGGCTAAGCGAAATTCTTAACACCTCTGCCCTCCCATTAGTTAAATAAAATGACCTTGTTCTACAAAATCAAATAGCTCCCGCTTGTATGTTTTACTTCCTGAAATCAATGACAAGATTCCACTAGCATGGCTCTAAAAGGAGTTTGCTTCCTTAGAAATTTTGAAATAATGTATGTAAAAGGTCCTCTTAAATCTATAAAGTCTTTTTTAAAAGTATATATGTATAACTTTTAGTCATTCTTTCTCAGCAATATTATATGACTATGTTCATCGCATATCAGCTTATCAGTTAAAAAATGTTTTCTCACTTAATCTTTACGACATGTCTACAAAGTAGATTCCATTTTATAGGTAGAAAACAAAAGTTTTACCTTTTATCCAAATCACACAGCTTGATTATAGAATTAGGACTCCAAACCTGGTCTGATTCAAAGCCCAACCTATTCACCACAACTATAGAATCTGTCAAATTATTTTCCTTCTAGTTCCATGTGAGTAATAAGAATATCCATAGGAAGAAAGCTCCCTGTGTGACACCATTCCTGATAGAAGATAGCCAAGTTCCCAAACAAGGCTTCCCTGTGCATTTTATGCTACTTCCAGCCTCTAGCTTCCAAGTCAGAGAATCAGATTGACTAAACTCTAAAAGGCCAAAGTCAGCCATCAGAAAAATCAGGGGTGCCTGGGTGGCTCAGTCAGGTAAGGGTCCAACTCTTGATTTCAGCTCAGTTCATGATCTCATGGTTCATGGGTTCAAGCCCCACATCAGGCTCCACACGATGACAGTGTGGAGCCTGGTTGGGATTCATTCTCTCTTTCTCTCTCTCTCTCTCTCTCTCTCTCTCTCTCTCTCTCTCAAAACAAATAAAGTTTTAAAAAATAATTGAAAAACTTCATAATAATCAGAGATACTCTCCAATCTGCACCTTACCAAACTTCTCCCAACATTTGATGCTATCATATGTTTTCCCTAAATCGCCCTTTCTCCATGGTTTCCTTGCCAGTACTCTTTCCTGGTTTTTCTTCTACTTCTCAAGCCAGTCCCTTCTGACCCCATTTGTAGGCTCATCAGACTCCCAGTTTATCTTGCCTTGTCACTCACTCTAAGAGATTGGATCTGCTCCCATCTACATGCCAAAGACTCAAGTGTCTCTCTCTGCCCAGACCTCTCCCTTGGCCTGGGCTTCAGTCTTTTATATCCAACCACCTATTACCACCCATATGCACAACAAACTCAACACAGTCAAAATTAACCTCACTATATTAATTCCTCCCAAACTGATCTTCCTGGGACACCACTCCTTCGTGTCAGCCCTGGCAGTCATCAAGTCTCAGCCAGACAGTGCTGTGATTGATTAGTAATCTCTATCATAGGTATAAATAAGAGACTGGCAATGGATATGCCTGGGATTCACTAATCTTTCCTAGGAGGACTCTGTAGCCTGGATACTAGGAGCTCAGTAAATATCAGTTTCCATTCTCTGTTTGTGGATCTCTCATTAGATGAGATTAGATTAGAAACATCGGATTGCCTCTGAAAATTTTGTCCTTAAGTATTTCCTGGTGGGGGGGGAGGAATAGTCTTTTCAACAAATGGTAATGAAACAACTGGTTACCCACATGCAGAAGAATGAAGTCAGACCCCTACCTCAGAAAAATTAACTCAAAATGGATCAAAGATTTTTTTTAAATTTTTTTAATGTTTTATTTATTTCTGAGACAGAGAGAGATAGAGCATGAGCAGGGGAGGGGCAGAGAGAGAGGGAGACACAGAATCCAAAACAGGCTCCAGGCTCTGAGCTGTCAGCACAGAGCCCGACGCGGGGCTTGAACTCACAGACTACAAGATCATGACCTGAGCCGAAGTTGGACGCTCAACCGACTGAGCCACCCAGGCGCCCCTGGATCAAAGATTTAAATGTAAGAGCTAAAATTATAATTATAAAAGTCTTAGGAGAAAACAGTGGTAAATCTTCATGACCTTGGATTTGTCAATGGCTTCTCAGATATGACATCAAAAACACAAGTAACAATAGAAAAAAGCAAATTAGACTTTTTCAAAATTAAGAATTTTTGCTTCAAAGAACAGTATTAAGAAAGTGAAAAGAGGGGCACCTGGGTAGCTCAGTCGGTTAAATGACCAACTCGGTTTTGGCTCAGGTCATGATCTCATGCTTTGTGGGTTTGAGCCCCATGTTGGGCTTCATGCTCACAGAGCAGAGCCTGCTTGGGATTCTCTCTCTCACTCTCTCTCTGCCCCGCCCCCACTCACTCTCTGTCTCTCTTCCTCAAAAATAAATAAATAAACAAACAAAATTTTTAAAAAGAAAAGAAAGTGAAAAGAACTCACATAATGGGAGAAAATACTGCAAATCTCATATTTAAGAAGGGAATTGTATGTAGAATACACTAAAAAAAACACCTTACAATCAAAACTCAATCAAAAGTGGACAAAGGATTTGAACAGAAATTGTTTTAAAGAAGGTACACAAATAGCCAACATGAACATGAACTGAAGCTCACCATCATTACACATATGCAAAATGTAAATCAAAACCACAAGATGCTACTTCGCACCCAGTAGGACAGCTGTACTAAAAAAGGCAGGGGCGGGGCACCCAGGTGGCTCAGTTGGTTAAGCATCTGACTCTTGGTTTCGGCTCAGGTCATGACCTCAAGTTTCATGAGTTTGAGCCCCCCATCAGACTCCAAGCTGACAGTGAAGAGCCTGCTTGAGAGTTTCTCTCTCCTTCTCTCTTTTGTCTCTCTCTCTCTCTTTCTTTCTCTCTCTCGGAATAAATAAATTTAAAACAATAAAAAGGCAGATCGCAACAAGTATTGGAAAGGAGGGAGAGGAGTCAGAATCTTCCACTTCTAGGGGGAATGTAAAATGATACAGCAACTTTGGAAAACAATGATGGATATTTTCTCAAAAAGTTAAACATAGAGCTACCATTCGACCCAGCAGTTTCATTCCTACATATCTATCCAAGAGAGATGAAAATGTATGTCCACACAAAAGCGGACAAAAGCACATGAATGTCCACAGCAGTATTTTTCATAATAGTCAAAAGTGAAAACAACCCAAATGTCCATTGACTGATGACTGGATAAACAAAGTGTGGTACATCCAGATAATTGAATATTATTCATCCCTAAAAAGGAATGAAGTACTGACATGTAGTATAACATGGATGAACACTGAAAACATTATGCTATGTAAAAGAATCCAGACCTTTGAGGTCAAGTACAATTAATGGTTGCCTGGGGCCAGGGCATGGGGCATGAGGCTAGAGAGTTATAACAAAAGGGTACGGGGTTTCTTTTACTGGTGATAAAAATGTTCTAAAATCCATTGCAATGTAGCACCAGCATTCTTCTCAGAGCTAGAAAAAACGATCCTAAAATATGTATGGAACCGCAAAAGATCCCAAATAGCCAAAGTAATGTTAAAAAAGAAAACCAAATCTGGAGGCATCACAATCCTGGACTTTACCCTCTACTACAAAGTTGTAATCATCAAGACAGTATGGTATTGCCACAAAAACAGACACATAGACCAATGGAATAGAATGGAGGACACAGAATTTGACCCACAAATGTATGGCCAATTAATCTTTGACAACGCAGGAAAGAGTATCCAATGGAAAAAAGATGGTCTCTTTAGCAAATGGTGCTGGGAGAACTGGACAGCAACATGCAGAAGAATGAAACTGGACCACTTTCTTATACCATACACAAAAATAAACTCAAAATTCATGAAAGACCTAAGTGTGAGACAGGAAACCATCAGAACCCTAGAGGAGAAAATAGGCAACAACCTCTCTGACCTCAGCTGCAGCAACTTCTTACTCAACATCTCTCCAAAGACAAAGGAAATAAAAGCAAAAATGAACTATTGAGACCTCATGGAGATAAAAGGCTCTGCGCAGCAAAGGAAACAATCAACAAAACTAAAAGGCAACTGACAGAATGGGAGAAGATATTTGCAAATGACATATCAGATAAAGGGTGAGTATCCAAAATCTGTAAAGAATTTACCAAACTCAAAACCCGAAAAACAAATAATCCAGTGAAGAAATGGGCAGAAGACATGAATAGACGCTTCTCCAAAGAAGACATCCAGATGGCTAATAGACACGCGAAAACATGCTCAATGTTGCTCATCTTAAGGGAAATACAAATCAAAACCACATTAAGATATCACCCCACACCGATCAGAATCGCTAAAATTAACAACACAGGAAACAGCAGATGTTGACGAGGATGTGGAGAAACAGGAACCCTCTTGCCCTGTTGGTGGGAATGCAAACTGGTGCAGCCACTGTGGAAAACAGTATGGAAGTTCCTTAAGAAGTTAAAAATAGTTAAAAATTACCCTATGACCCAGCAATTGCACTACTAGGTGTTTATCCAAAGGATACAGGAGTGCTGATGCATAGGAGCACATGTATCCCAGTGTTTATAGAAGCTCTATTGACAATAGCCAAATTATGGAAAGAGCCCAAATCTCCATTAACTGATGAATGGATAAAGATGTGGTTTATATATACAATGGAATACTACTTGGCAATGAGAAAGAATGAAATCTTGCCATTTGCAACAATGTGGATGGAACTGGAGGGTATTATGCTAAGTGAAATAAGTCAAAGACAGAAATCATATGCTTTCACTCATATGTGGAATGTGAGAAACTTAACAGAGGACTATGGGGGAAGGAAAAGGGAAAAAATAGTTACAAACAGAGAGGGAGGCAAACCATAAGAGACTCTTAAATACAGAGAACAGACTGAGGGTTGATGGGTGGGGGGGCAGGGAATGGGTGATGGGAAGTGAGGCGGGCACTTGTTGGGATGAGCACTGCGTGTTGTATGTAAGCAATGAATCATGCGAATCTACTCCCGAAGCCAAGAGCACACAGTATATACTGTATGTTGGCTAACTTGACAATAAATTATATTTTAAAAAAAGAAAGAAAGAAATTTAAAATAAATAAATAAATAAACAAACAAAAAAATAAAATAAAATAAAATTCATTGCAATGATGGCTTCACAATTCTATAAATATACTAAAAACTGTTGAACTCTATGCTGAATTTTATGGCATATGAATTTTATCTCAATAAATGTGTTACCAAAAAAAGGAAGTTTTCCCTGCAACCAATCCCACCCTATTCAAGACTTAGGCTAAATACTTTCAGTCACCTCAATCCAGTCCCTTTGAAACAGATCATTTGTGTTCTATCATCACAGGTATTTTGGGATGTTTTAATCATTTTATTTTTGCTTAAATATATTTGTTTTACTTATTAGTTTATCTCTTCTTATAGGTTTTCCTTTTTATAATGTGAATAAAAGCATTTCCCTACTTGAAGATTATCTTTGCCCTGAGCAAAGAAGAAAGGAGGAAACAACCATGTGCCCACAGAGCCCTTGGGTCTGTTTCTTAGTGTTTCAGCTCAGCCAGTTCAACACTGGATAAACCTCTGATCTCACCGCCTGCCTTTCTAGGTGCCTAAACCTAGTTACTTGAGAAATAAAGAGGAGAAAATTTTCTTCTCCTTGGTGTTCCCGCTCGGGATAACATTAAGCTTAGCCTCAGTAAAAACCCAGGAGAATTTCTGGAAAAGCCTTGTTATCTTAAGTCTGGAATTTTCCAGGTGCTATATGAGAAAATACAGGAACTGAAATCTCACATCTATGAGAAATACAGGAACTGAAATCAATCTTCACTGAATTCCCCTGCTGAAGCCCAGTCCATGGGAGCAGCCCACAGTGCAGAGGGAGGAGGATGGAATCTCCTGGAGACCGAATCTCTGGCCTCATCAGCAAGTGCTCAGGGCACCAGATCTCCCTTCTAGCAAAGCATGCAGAAGGCCCAGCAGAGCATCCTTAACTAAATGGCTGGAGTCCCGCTTACCCACCGGCCCCTCGGCCCCTTGTTTAAATCCGATTTGCTTGACCAGCATCTCACAGAGGCGGCCCCTCTTCCCAGTGCTGCTCCCTAATCAAGAGACACAGGGAATTGCCTGAAACCGGGACTGTTTCCAAGCAGATTTACAAGTGGCAATACCACTTGTATGGCAATACCTTCCCTAAGTTACCACTTAATACGAAAGAAAACCAGTAACAGTTAACAACACAGGGCTTGACAAAAAGTTAACCAAACCCACCACTTTTTTTTAACCCCCTGAAAGAGTTTTCTAAATACAAATAATTAGTGCAGGGGTTCTCAAACATGGCTACACTCTATCACAGGGATTCTGATCTGTTGGTCTTTGGTGAAACCCGACAGCAATCCTTTTTAAAGTTCTCCTTGGTGCCCAGGCACAGCTGAGGTGAAGAACCGGGCCCATTTCTAATTGCCCGGGCCCATTTCTAATTGCTCTCTATATGATATCATTTCATCTTTGCAGCAACCCTGTGAGGTAGCTACTATTATTACTCTACAAAAAAAACAAAAAAATTTTTTGAGGGACAAAATGGTAAAAATAGACGCTCCACGGTTTGAATCCAGGTAAGAGTAGGGGAGAAAAAAATCCAAGCACTTAAGAGCTTGCCATCGCTGAGCTCAAGTTACAGCCTACAGACCCTGCCACCCCATCTCCCACCCGGCCCTACTTACCCACGAACACCCTGGAAACAGGGTGGCTCCAGTTCACCAAGCAGCTTGATCAGCTCACAGATCCACAGCCAAATGAGCAATACTTTCACCCCAATACCATTCCCACCAGCTCTCCCTCCCACGCCACATTTCCTGACTTACTTCCCTGGGAATTCTATCCCAGCTGAGCAACCTTCCCCGGGTACCATCTCCATGAACAGCAACACCAACCACTTTATCCCGTTGAGCATATCCCACCCAAATTTTCTCCCTGCTGATAGCCTCCCAGGGTTCCTCCTGCCCTCCCTTGTCATGGAGCAAAAAAGCATCACCTGGCCGCTTCAGATTCGGTTGCTGTCTTTCAATTGCTCTGGAGGAAGGTCACCCTCTCTCAGAGCTAATTAGGAAGTGGTTAGCTTTGCTGTAGCTCAGCTCAGACAAGTCAGGCCTAATGACCAATATTGCTCAAGGAGTTCTACGTAAACACTGGGCACACCTTGCCCCTAGCAGTAACTGAATTATCCCTGGCTCAGGGGGCTTTCTAAAATGTACCCTCCCCTCAAAATACACATCAAAACCACAAAGATATACCAACTTACACCTGTCAGAGTGGCTAAAATTAGCAACTCAGGAAACAACAGATGTTGGCGAGGATGCAAAGAAAGGGGAACCCTTTTGCACGGCTGGTAGAAAGGCAAACTGATACAGCTACTCTGGAAAACTGTGTGGAGCATCCTCAAAAAAATTAAAAATAGAACTACTTTATAATCCAGCAATCACACTGCTAGGTATTTACCCAAAGGACACAAAAATGTTGTTTTGAAGGGGCATATGCACCCCAATGTTTAGCAGCGCTATCAACAATAGCCAAATCATGGAAAGAGCCCAAATGTCCATTGATTGGTGAATGGATAAAGAAGATGTGGTATATATATATATGTGTGTGTGTGTGTGTGTGTGTGTACTGGAATATATATATATATATACATATACATATATATGTGTGTGTATATATATATATATATATGTATATACTGGAATGCTACTCACTGATCAAAAAGAATGAAATCTTGCCATTTGCAACAACATGGATGGAACTAGAATGTGTTATGCTAAGTGAAATTGTTAGGGAAAAATCTGTTATATGATGCCCAACAGGACTGATAAGGGAATTTCAGTTCCTGCCTGAAAACTTCCCTTCCGGGTACTTGTTCCCACCCTGCTTGTCTCAGACGCCAAATTACTGCTAATGAGGAATGTGGAAGAAACAGACTATAAATTGTCCCCTCTGTTGATGCTCTGGGCTCAGATCTCTGGAGAATGATCTCCTCTGGGCCCACCGGTGTAAAATAAACCTCCTTCCATCCAAGATCTCAATTGCCACTTGGTTCTTCTGCCTGGTGATCCAGACGAGTTTCCATAACAAAATAAGTCAGTCAGAGAAAGACAAATATATGCTTTCACTCATATGTGGAATTTAAGAAACACAACAGATGAACATAGAGGAAGGAAAGGAAAAATAAGATAAAAACAGAGATATGGGGCTCCTGGGTGGCTCAGTCGGTTAAGTGTCCGACTTCAGCATAGGTCATGATCTCGCAGTTTCACTAGTTTGAGCCCCGCGTCAGGCTCTGTGTTGACAGCTCAGAGCCTGAACCCTTCTGTGGATTCTGTGTCTCCCTCTCTCTCTCTGCCCTTCCCCCTGCTTGTACTCTGTCTCTCTCCCTCTCAAAAATGAATAAAAACATTAAAAAAAAAAAAGATAAAAACAGAGAGGGAGCAAACCATAAGAGACTCTTTTTTTATTTTTTTTTTAACGTTTATTCATTTTTGAGAGACAGGGAGACAGAGCAAGACAGAGCGAGACAGAGCATGAGCGGGGAAGGGGCAGAGAGAGGGAGACACAGAATTGGAAGCAGGATCCAGGCTCTGAGCTGTCAGCACAGAGCCTGACGCAGGGCTTGAACTCACAAACTGTGAGATCCTGACCTGAGCCGAAGTTGGGCGCTCAACGACTGAGCCACCCAGGCGCCCTAAGGGACTGTTAAATACAGAAAACAAACTGAAGGTTGCTGGAGGTAAGATGGGCAGGAAATGAGCTAAATGGGTGATGGGCAATAAGGAGGTCACTTGTTGGGATGAGCCCTGGGGATTGTATGTAAGTGATGAATAACTTGGTTCTACTTCTGAAACCAATACTACACTCAACATACATACACTGTATGTTAATTAACTTGAATTTAAATAAAGAATAACAAATAAAATAAAATGTACCCTGCTCTCAATGACTGAATATCCTCTCCATTACTAGGCTATCATGTGGCTCCCCACATAACAATTCTGACTTGAGGATCTTTGTTCTAGAATTTAACATTAGTCTACAGGGACCTTGGACTTTGAAAATTAATTTTCTTCTCTCTTTGGCATACAAAATTCTTTGGTCCTTTTCTTTTTTGGTCATGAAGCAAAAGAGTGTGGGGAGAATTACCAGGGAGCCGGTCTGGGGGTCACAGTGCCAGTGGCACATTCCCCCGAGCCTGACACAGGCAGTGGGAACTTATTTCTCCCTGTCTTTATCCGGCTCCATGACAAATTAGTGTACTATTCTTTTTTTTTTTTTTCCAGTGTACTATTCTTTAAGCAGAGTGTTTAAGACTACAGACTTTAGAGACTAGCAAATTGGGATCTGAATCCCAATTCTAATGCTATTCTTTGACCTCGATATGTATCACCAGCATGGATTGGGAAATCTTAGACTAGACCCTCGATAATGCACCCTCCACTCTGTGCTCGTTACTTCAATAGCCCAGTCAAGGGGGTAAAAACCCAAGGTGCATTAGGGGTTTTTGTAGGGAGCTCTGAACACCGTCTAAAAATGGGACCTATATATTTTAAATATATAGCGAAGGTGGAAAGAGGAGATTCCTAACATTTTCCGTTAATTATTTTTCTAAAGAGGTTTCAACTCTACTCCACCTGCCTTAAGCATATTTTCCCATTTGCTCCTCCCAACCACACTCAGACCAGAAACCAACAGCAATCAGCCTTATCTGTCACAAGCCTAGGTAAGTAACTAAGAAGAGAGTCACCCTATGTCATGATATTACAAAGGCTGCTAGAAAATTAAAATTAAAACCTGGTGTCTTTACCACACCAAACCAGATACAAAGGAAGCCACAGAAAGTTAAGTTCAAATCCTCATGTAAGTTTCTATTTTAAAAGCTAAACTAAAAAAAACAAACAAAAAAACAAACTACAGCAAGCATCAGTGAGAAAGCTTGAGATGAATCATGAGGCATTGTAGTGGACATAATCTGGACATGGCATTTCTCACCAAATGGCTTCTGGAAGCATGGTGAGGACTCTGATTTCTCTTGGTAGCTGACTAGGGGGTTGTCCTGACTCTACAGCCCTACAGCAATGTCTTCATCTTTTGTGGAGCCGGCAATACTCCCCATCAGAAACTTTGAACAATTTTCAAATGTAACCCATCTGATTACTCCAAAAGTTAGTTTGCCACCTGAAGTGTTCGTCTACTGGATTTCAGGATGAGCCCTGATTCTCATTCAACTGTTTACTCTAAGAAATAAACAGTTACTTCGATTTTCTCTGTTTAGCGAATGTTTGTTCTGTGCTGGGCATTGGGAAAAGTGCTTGGCTTACTTTATCTCTAATGTGCACAAGTCTGAAAAGCAGATCACAACCTCCAAGCCCCATTTACAACTGAGGAAACTGAAGCTCAGGGAAGTCAACTATCTTGCTCAAAGACACTTAGCTGGTAGATCACTGAGAGAGGATTTGAACTCAGATGCAGTGACCCAAGATCTTTGCCACTCTGTACACCGCTCCTGGTTTATAGGGATGTCCTAGTTACAGCTCCTGCTCAGGACACCACGACCATTCCTTTTCTATTATCACTTGGCCTTGCCATGGCTTTACTGCCACCAACCAGAAGGGGACTTAGTATATAGCCAACTCGTGTGTGTGTGTGTGTGTGTGTGTGTGTGTGTGTGTGACAAATGATAACTAAATTTATCGTGGTGATTGGGG
The DNA here is from genome assembly GCF_023721935.1 of Panthera uncia. Taxonomy (NCBI): domain Eukaryota; kingdom Metazoa; phylum Chordata; class Mammalia; order Carnivora; family Felidae; genus Panthera; species Panthera uncia. Next base: position 42,062,108 of record NC_064812.1, on the reverse strand, counting down.
CGCCTGGGTGGCTCAGTCGGTTAAGCGTCCGATTTCAGCTCAGGTCACGATCTCACGGTCCATGAGTTCGAGCCCCGCGTCGGGCTCTGGGCTGATGGCTCAGAGCCTGGAGCCTGCTTCTGATTCTGTGTCTCCCTCTCTCTCTCTGCCCCTCCCCCGTTCATGCTCTGTCTCTCTCTGTCTCAAAAATAAATAAATGTTAAAAAAAAAAATTAAAAAAAAATTTATCGTGGTGATCATTTTGCAATATATACAAACAGCAAATCATTTATTTTGCACACCTGAAACAAACACAATGTTGTATGTTGTTTATACCTCAATTAAAAAGTGTTTTTAAAGGCCAACTCTGTTTTATAACAATCTCAAAAACAGCTCTGGAGAATTTATATCAAAACTAGAATTGCTGCTTTGGGCAAACTCTCTAATGTTTAAGTAGGCAATGTTAACCAGTCCTATGTATTTGTGTGCTCCTATATTCCCTCCAGGACATATTTATATAAATTCATCCAGAGTGCTCTGTTCAAATTCCAAGCTCTCCATTTCCGAAGACTCCTGGGCTCACCGAGATTTTCCTGAGATGGTAGCAATTGGTTGTTGCTTCCCTTAGCATTTTCCAAGCTGAAGTCATGTCTGCCATGCTCTATGAGAAAGAACTCTAGGGTCACAAGGAAAAGTTTCTCTTAAAGATGTCTTTCAATAAATAAACGAAGTGAGAATGATAGAATTTGAATGTTATCATTTTTCAAACCCTACTGAAATGATAAGTCTAGGCAAAGACCAGCAATGGCTGCCACATCACAAATAGACGAACCGGTCACCATATGCCTCCCAATAAAAGCATGTAATGCTGTGTATGCAGGACTAATGTTGAAAAAAAAAAAAAAGTACCTGAATCAGATCAAACCTCCAACTTTAGAGAGTAGATCCAACAGTGTAAGATCTCTCTGCATTGAGAGTATAAAAGATGCAGAAACATTCTCTAGAAGGACATTTTTTACATCCACCATTGGTAAAATCAAAGGATATATCATTAAAGTGTAACTTAATAAAGGCTTTTCTACAGGGGTTTAAATTAAGGAAATCCATCTAGGATAATCTTTCTGCTAGTGATTAATTTGATTCACAGATAGGCAGAAGGCCCACAGAAGTATCTGTAGTCTATAGTCACACCAAATGTTTCATCCAGGCTGTGTGTGTATGTGTGTGTGTGTGACTTGAATTTTCTCATTTTAACATTTTGTGATAGAAAAGTTCAAACATAAACAGAAGTAGAGAGAATAATGTAATGAACCCCATGTACAGCAATTATCAGCTCATGTCCAACCTTGTTTCATCTATGCCTCCCTTGAAGCACACCATCCCCCACCCCAGAGCATCCAAATTGCTTCTTAGAAAAAGAAAATGATGATCTTACTCTGGAAGCAGCCCTCTGGTCAACTCTGATAAGGATAGAATGGTCCTCCCTTACCTGGAATACAGGCCAGGCTTATCAATTCATAAAATCGTGTCAGCTTTGCTCTCTGCCTGACTGGTATCTGAAGTATAGAAGCTCTTCTACTTACAGACAGATCGGATTCTTAGAGGCTTTTTCCAACTCTATTTGTGCTCAATTCTGAAGAGACGTCATACAAATTACTTTTAACATTTTTTTGTTTGTGGTAGACAATTTTGAGGGATTTTTGCTTTCTTAGCTGCAGATATTGGTGAGTTCTGACTCTTAACTACAGGAGTTCATGAGTTCTGACTCTGAACCACAGAATTTTGCGGTTGAAAAGACTTTATCTTTCAGTCAACCACCTTCCAGGCCCTAACCAAACAGCTAAGTCTGCCTGGCTGCTGCTACTCAGCTCTGGCCAAAAACCGGCATGAATGTGGGAAAGATCCATTCCTCACACCACACACCAGAATATGTTTCAAGTCGATCAGAAATTTAAAAAAAAAAAAAAAAAAAGTTAAGAAAACCATACAAGTACCAGAAGGTGAATTCCTCTACAGCCAGGAAATGGAAAAAACTTTCCTAACTCAAAACCTCAAAAAACAATGAAAACATTGATAAACACAATAATATTAATTTTTAAAAACAATCTGCGTGGGCACAAACACCAAGAACAAAGTAAAAAGAAAAGATAAACTATGGAAAATACATGCACTGCATAATAGAGAGAGGGTTGATATGTTTAATGTATAAGAGCTGCTAAAAATAGAAGCAAAAAAGATCCCCCATGAAAGTAGACGAATGGACAAGCAATATGAACAATAGTTCATAAGAAAGGAATGCAAATGGCCCTAAAACATATGAAGAATAAAATTCTGTACCTCACTAATAATGAGAAAAATGTAAATTAAAAACAATTATTTATCATATTAACAAAAACCCAAATACAAGGCCTGTTGAAGAGCTATGGGGAATGCATAATGATACAACCCTGTGGATGGGAATTTGGCAATATTAACAGAATTACATTTACCCTCTGTCTTAGAAATCTCATTTCTAGGAAAATATCCCGTTGAGACACTGGAAAAAATTTCCTAAGATCTATGTATAAGGTTATTCATTGCAGCATTAGTTACTAGTAAAAACTGAAAGCAATCAAAATGTCAACCAATAAGGTTCTGTTGAATACAATGTGGTATATCTATTAAACACTTTTCAGCTGTTAAAAGGAATCGGGATAATTTCTATACACAATTATGGAGCAAGCTCTAGGATACACTAAGTGAAAGAAACAACATTTTTAAAAAGTATATATAGTATACCATTTACGTTATATCTAAGAAGGGGAAGATACAAATATGTATATTTGTATGTATGTAAAACTATGTACACATATAAAAACACATTTGTAGGCATTTGCTTATTCGTATATTCCTTGATTTATGGAATGTCCTTGATTTATGATAAACCCATCATAAATTGAAAACATCGTAAGTGGAAAATGTATTTAATACACATAACCCACCCAACATCAGAGCTTAACCCAGCCGACCTGAAACTTGCTCAGAACGCTTACATTAGCCTAGAGTTGGGCAAAATCATCTCACACAAAGTCTGTTTTATAACAGTGTTAATATCTCATGTAATTTATTGAATGTTATACTGAAAATGAAAACCAAAATGGTTGTATGGGTGCAGAATGGTTGTGAGTATATCAGTTATTGACTCTCATGGCCTCCTGGCTGACCAGGAGCTGTGGGTGTCCCTGTCTGGCATCGTGAGACATGATCGTCTGGCGTATCGTTAGCCTGGGGAAAGAGCCAAATTCAAATTTTGAAATACGGCGTCTACTGAATGTGGATCACTTTTGCACCATCGTAAAGCTGAAAAAGCAGTAAGTTGAACCACCATAAGTCTGGAACCATCTGTACTTTAGAAAATAGAAGAATAAACCACATTTGTTTAATTGTTACCGTAGGGGAAGAGAGGGACCAAAGTGGAGAGAAGAAGGGAAGTTAGAACTTCTCTTGATAAAACTTAGTGTTATAGATTCGACATTGGAACCATATAAATTCTTTACATAGTTATAAAACAGTCTTAAATCAAAATGAAAGGAGAGCAATTCCTAAAAATTGAAAGCAAATAAAACAAGTGAACTTCACTATGTATGGAGTTGGCAACATGACTACTGAGAGGAATTAATCCAAGTAATTTTAAAACAGTAATTTGACTGCGTATCCCTAGTGGGATAGATCCTAAGGACAAAAATAACTTTAAAGAATCTTACACTGTTTTCAAATATCATACTGTTAGTAATGATATTAATATTATGATTCTGAAACATCATAAAGCAGAAAGTAATTATGTTAATATTGTTTGGAACCAGGATTTTAGGCAGAAGAGTGAAAATATGCAAATACAAAATCGAAGAAGTTAAATTAAAAAAAAACCTTGCATTACTAAATCCAAATTCAAAATATTAGCAGAAACTCATGATGTATTTTCTGCTAAATATTTTTTTGTCATTCTGTCCGCCAAAACAACCTAGAAACAATGACCAACTTGTAAGCAATGGGCAGCCTAAAACCAGTTCGTGATCTTTAAATATCATTTTTCACAAAAGGAGCTAAGCCTCCTTGGAGAAATTGCTGATTTCAGGTCTGCAGTAGGAAATCCACAGAATGTGGCTTGAACATTTGTCATACTGGACAGCAAAGAAGTTCTCAAAAACTACTGGAGTTGTATCAAAGATTCAGAAGCCAACAGGAAAGAGGCTCTCACAAGCAAACGATGGAAAATTTTGAGAACCAGTAAGAATAATGACTCCAATACGAAACACATGAAATATGTAAGATCCAGGTGGTAGTAATTATACTGCACAACAAGAACTCGCTGATCACCTTTGGAGGGTGCTAAAGAACCAATCTACTATTCTGGAAAGGTGTAAATCCAGGGCAAGAATCAAGGATTTAACCTGCCCTTCCTATACACGCTGAATTTCAGGGGAATCAAATAATAAAAAATAAAATAATAAAAAATAAATTTTTAAGGAAAAGTTTCTCTTTATAAAAGTCTTCCAGCTAATAAATGAAGGAATGATAGAATTAGCATATTATCATTTTGCAACCCCTACTTGAAATAATGGATCTACACAGAGATGACGAACTAGAACAGACAACTGGTCACTATGTGCCTCCTGAGAGATGTTATACAAGTCAGCTTAGGAGGAATTCTCGATGAAAATTTTTACCTGCATCAGATCAAATTTCCAATTCTAGAATGTGAGTCTAACAGCTAGTTTATAGGAAATGCTGGTCAGAGGAACAGGTTATGGATGAAATGACACCTCAGGTTGCAAAACACAAAATACGAAAAACTACAGGACAAATGTTTCTTCCATATATAAATTGAAAGGGGTCAGGGAAGAGGGAGCAGAAACCTGTAGATTAAAACAAATTTAAGAGAATTTTTGGACCTGATGGAAACAACCAATTCTTTCTAAAGTGTGGGGGTAGGGAAATGACACAACTAGGAAAAGTCCAATGTTGTCCATTTTTAGGTGTGATAACAGTTATGTGGTTTCAGTTCTTAAAGAGTCCTTACCATGTAGAGATACATATCGAAAGTTATGGATTAAGTGGTTTGCTGTCTTGAACTTGCTTCAGAAGAACCCATTTGGGCTGTGAGGGTGGGTTGTGAGATGCAGGGGAACAGAGGTGAAATAAAATCAGACGTGAGCTGGTGACAGGGGGAGCTGGGTGATGGTACATGGGAATTCATTACGTCATTCTCTCTACTTTTGTTTGCATTTGAATTCTTCTATTAGAAAATGTTAAGATGAGAAAAATCAGGTCACACACATACACACACACACATCCTGATCTTCTCTCTAACTTCTTGTTCTTGAGCAAAGATCTGGGTCAATAATGGCTAAGTGGTGGGGTTGTTTGTTTGTTTGTTTAAATAATCAGGGCATTTACTTCTTTAAAAAGAGTCATGAGCCTGGGTGACTCAATCGGGTAAGCGTCCTACTTCGGCTCAGGTCATGATCTCACTGTCTGTGAGTTCAAGCCCGCGTCAGACTTTGTGCTGACAGCTCAGAGCCTGGAGGCTGTTTCAGATTCTGTGTCTCCCTCTCTCTCTCCGCCCCTCCCCCACTCATGCTCCGTGTGTGTGTGTGTGTGTGTGTGTGTGTGTGTGTGTCTCCCTCTCTCCCTCTCTCTCTGTCTCTGTCTCTCAAAAATAAATAAACATTAAAAAAATTTAAAAAAAATTTTAAAGACAGTCATGAGCACATTCCAATTGGAAAGCTGCCTGACTATTCAACCATAATACCATGTGCTGAATCCTCTTGGTTTGCCTTCTCGGTCTGGCCTTTCAGAAAATTTAAATGAAAGCTCCTGAATTAGACAGTAAATTTGAAGATCAAAGTCCTAAAATATTAGTATTGAAACACAAAAACTGTTCTCCTGTGTCAGCATCTAAATGTAAAGCTAGGATTCATGGCCAGGCGGCCACAGAGTGAAACAGAGCGCGTGCAGACACAGGAGCCGGTGACCTGGGAGTAAGGAGGATGTAGGGGGCGAAGGGGCAGATGGTCCCACTTGTGACTAAGCCCCACGAATTTTCAGCCATTGTGGGGATGTCTTTAGCCTCTCACAGCATGACTTGGGGTTCTATATTTCCAGTGGTCAGGGAAATCGGAGGACGTTCAGAGAGGTCGAATAATTTTCTCAGGGTCACAGAGCTGGTAAGTGACTTAGCTCATCTTCTAACCTAGGGAAGTCTGCCTACAAAACCCTTTCTCCACTCTCTACTCTGGCAGGCCCCAGAGCAGCACTTTGTGGACACTGATGGTCAATGTCACTGCAGGGGTAATTCACAGAACATTTCCCGGGTGAAAGTCCAAATCCTTAAAGTAAAGGCCAACAGCACCGTGATGGACAGGATGAATACCTTGTTACACAAGGCAAGAGAGTTCAGAAGACAACTCATGCCTTGGTCATTTATCTGGCAGCAAATCCAGGAGCAAAGCTTTCAGAAAGCCTGGCAGGTGCTGGTGGGCAATGAAAGCATATTTCACATCTCCTTTTCCCGTCACCTTATATCACTTTTAAATAGATCATGAATGATATTTTTATAGACAAATCCAGGCCCTTTCCCCTGTGGCAAGTAATGCAATAAGAGCTCATTTATTTAGCATCCTATTGATTAGAAAGCAGTGATACAATACAATGAGTATTGATGGCCGTAAAGATACCCAGAGGCAGCGAAATATCCTAAAAAAGTTTATGACTCATCAAACTGCAATTATACTCCAGAGAGGCAGAGCTCTAAATATCTCTTATTGAATTAAATTTATCTGATAAATGTTCAGCTGCATATGGCTATGTGAAATCTATACAACCAGAATACTTCCTTACCCAGAATAGCACATTCTCTGACCACACTGGGTTTTCTGCCATTGCATCTAGATAAATATGACCTCTGCCAAAATATTTACTCCATCACTGGAAGATTTTGGAGAAAAGAGCCTTAAAACCGAGTTGGAAAGAATATGGCAGAAAATGATTGCTCGGTACATTTGGGGAGACCTCCCAAATCTGCTCTCATGTTTAAGGAAATAATATATGTAAAGTCCTATATATGCCCACAATCGGTAAGGGATCCTAGGTTGCCACTATTGTTATTATTGTCATATTATAATTATTAACATCATAATCCTTGCCTTGTAGGTCCTGAAAATAGAACTACATTGGGAGGAATGGGCTTGTGTCCTCAGAAGAGGAGTGGGTGTGTGTCTTTGGTCTTAGCTTGAGCTAAGATTCACTTGAACATAGTGCAATCTAATAACCACCAAACTATTCCTCATGTACTGCTTTTAATTTATCCCAAATAAGCAAATACATAAAAAGCAGGCACAAGACAAAAAGACTATTCCTAAAATGCAAAATCTTCAGTGAAATATGCTAGGAGCTAGGTTTTCAAGTGAAGTCCTTCAGCTGATACAAAGCAGCAGAGAATACTGATGCTTTCATTGTCTCACTACCCCTGTGTTAGTCTGGGTTCTCCAGAGAAGCAGAACCAATAAAATGTATATCTATATAGAAAGATATTGAAAGACAGACAGATGAAAGAGAAAGAAAGAAAGAAAGAAAGAAAGAAGAAAAGAAAGAAGAAAAGAAAGAAGAAAAGAAAGAAAAGGAGAAAAGAAAAGGAAAAAGAAAAGAGGTTTATTTTAAAGCACTGGTTCATGCAATTATGAAGGCTAACATATCTAAAATCTGCAAGGTGGGCCAACAGGCTGAAAATGAGAAAGAACCAACGTTGAAGTTCCAAAGACCATCTGCTAAGAGAATTTACTCTGGCTGAAGGGGAGAGAGGAATAAGAGGGAATCAATCTTTTGTTGTATCCAGGCCTTTGACTGATTGAGTGAGACCCACCCATATTAGGGAAAGCAATCTGCTTTATTTAAGTTCACCAATCTAAATGTTCATTTCACCCAAAAACATCCCCACAGAAATATCCAGAATATTGTTTAACCATATATCTGAGCATCATGCCCAGCTAAGTTGACAAATAAAATTAACCCTCACTCTCTCTCTTTCTCTCTCATACACATACACACTTGAGCAAGTTTCATCACAAAGTGAGGAAGGAAGCATCTAGAAGGAACCAGAGTTATTGTGGAACCTTCCCAAGAGGCCACATGCCTGATGAGAGCATCACCGCATTGATTCCAAGGTATGATTTTATCTCTTCTTCTCTAATGAGAAAAACAATCCATTGATTGAGAAAATAAGCATTATGTATCTAAGATGCTATTTTTAAAACCCGTGAGCTAAATATTGTTGTATTCTCATTTACAGATGGAGGAACTCTTTTCAGTTAAGTGATTTGCCTTAGCATCGATCAACTAATGGAAGAATCTAAATATGAACACAGGTCTTCAAATTCCATATTACTTGTGATTTCTCTTTATGCTGTGTCAGAAGTACGGAAAACATGAAGTCCCAACAAAATGCCTATAACAGAAGGAACTTGTGATGGTAAGTGTGCAATATTACATGTTCTATTTCCTGTAACATGTAATGATTTCATGATTTCATCTGTGAAACGATTGTTTCATCTGCAATTAGGGTAACTGTGGGGAGCAATCCTCATGCAGATGGCAGTAGACTGCAAACTATACCCTCTCTTCGAAAGAGATTTAGGGAAGCTCTTGGTAGCAGGGCACGCCCATATCTCCCAATCTGTCACACCCTCCTGACAATCATCATTTGTCACAGATTCTTAAGGAGGCCCTGGAAAGGCTCTCACCAGGCCATCTGCCAGGTGTCTTATCTCCGCCAACCCCAAACTTAGACTAACGGTGGCTCATAGTTTGTGGCGAAGCTGTTCCAAAGAGCCGTTGAAAGGCAAGCAGCCAGTGGCAAGGCTGCGCTTTGATCTCTAACTGACCCTTCTAGCACCCCGGGTGACCTGCTCCAGGGCCCCCCTCCACCGCCCCCAGAAACCATGTCTTTAGTTTATGCTAAGATCTACTCTTGTTTGTGGCTCATGTTTCAAGGGTGGAAATATTGAGTTGGAGAGACATAAGAAGAAGATTGTAGTAGAATCTTCGTGCTATTTGCTTTTAAAGTTTGTGTTGGTATTTGGGCTAGGAAAACGGTCTGTCTCTTCTTCTTCCTGCGCCCCCCCCTCCCCCCAGATAACCCTACTCTCAGTGCCTGATCTCAGTAGGAGATCAGTGCCTGATCTCAAGTAGGACCAGGGGCCTGGAGAGTGGGCAAGAGGCTGAGTGCTCAGCAGAGCCACAGGCATGCCCGCCAGGTGCAGACATGAAAATAACGCACCAGTGTATGGGGCACCACTCAACAGGCACGTGTGGGGCAAGCCACATCTACCATGGCCAACTTCTGGTGAGAGCGACCAGGAGAATCTGTGTTCCCTTCCACGGTGCCTCTTGCAGCAAGCAGTGAGCCAGTCTGTGCACATTTGCCAAAGCTCTGAAAATCACGGCGAATCTGAAAAACAGTGCAAGAGCTGTTAGTCCAAGCCAGGGCAGCCATGTGCAAGTAGTAAATTAGAGTCGAAGAGAAGTATTGCCAGACCGTCCTAGGCAAAGACAATGACCAGAAGCCAGGAAAGTGGTTGCCATAATTCAAAGACATATACTTGTAACAAGGCAATAATAGGGGAGGATTCCTGTAAGGAGAAGAAAATAACACATGAACACATTCAGATATCAAAATGACATTATGAGGCACCTACATACGCATTAGGACTATTCTTCTAGATAAGGAAATGGGCCCAGAAAAGTTAAGTAAACTTGTACAAAGTAACACAACTAGTAAAGTGGCCCCATCAGGATTTGAAACCAGGAGGTCTGACTCCCAAGTTGGTAAATTACATTCTAACTTTGTAATTGCTTTCTGCTTATGAGACAGTTATCAGGACTGTTGAGATTTATTAGTTTTTAATTCTCACATCGTATTTTTCACAATAATATCACATGCATTGGTTTATAAAAGAGACCATAATAACATTGTGTATTTCCTAAATATTTCATAATTTGGACTTTTTTCCCACCAAAATAAGATTTTGTCCATGCCATTCTTCTGGCACTTTCCTATATATGTGACTTGTACTGGCTGGGCCAACTTTTAACCCAAATTCGTTATTTAAAATATGAGATCATTCTCCTATACTTCATGGTTTCCTTCGGGTCACATTAAATTTTAGCTTCTTTCAAGAATGATTCTATTTTATCAGAAATTAAAACCTTAAACTGAGCTCTAATTTCTTTCCACATATCCATGAGTACGATGACAGGAAACTGAAGTGAGATTTGGGTTTTCTGATTTTCATTTTTTGGAAAGGATTTGGGGTGTTTTTTGTTTTTTGTTTTTCACTTATGGTCTTCCTAAAACCATACCATGGAGATAATCTCATTTGGCATCTGGAGACAGGTGAGCAATCTGTTTCAAAGCGAATAAAAATCGTATGGGAGGTTTTTTTAATGTCATTCCAATGCCTTCAACAGTTCTTGTGGTGTCACGGGTTGTGCTGTGACCTAGGTTGTTAGTTGCTGTGACATCATACCTTCTAGAACCCTTCATTCTCTCAACTGCAAAAAGGAACCAATGATCCCCGCTTCTTGGAGTTATGAGGTATAACTAAGCAGTAAAGATAAAGACCCAACACAAGCCTAGCACAAGGAGGGACACAATGACAGTTAAAATCTCCATGGTTCTCCCTGGTCTGAGCTCTACCCGTCACCATTCATGTGACTTTCGAGATGCTTAATTCTTCCAGAATTCTATTTCCTTACGTGTGGGTCTAGATATCAAAGGGTCCCAGTGACTCTGTGATTCCAAGGTGTCCTCTGTCCCGCCCACACCCCTCATTATGCTGTCTGTCCACTGCCACATCCATGCTGGCACTTGGCCCAGGGCCCGGGCCCCTGCCAGATCTTTGCATCCCTGCTCACATCTATTATCTCCAGGACATCCAAATGGAGCTAAATGTGCCAATTAGGCTCTACTCAAGTAATTGCACAAGTTTGAGGCTGCCTCCGTTAAAATAAATGTTTGGGCTGAAGAAAAGTCAACTTGGAAAAGAAGAAAGATACCCAAGTTTGCCAGAGAATTTTCTTAGTGCTTTTAATAATCTGGAGCTGCCAGAGCTGAGGGCTCCCCCGAGCAATAGAAATATCTCTCTTCTGCCTTCTTCCAACACGACTGTGCTCTCTATGTTATTGCTACCTCTCTCTATCCATTGTCATCACATTTGATTTGGAAACTGGATCCAAAAGAAAGCAAACTAAGCTTAATAAACTCTGGGGTGCTGAATGAACACACTGATAATTACATTACCCGGCATTCATTGAACATTTACTTTGGGTCTAAGCACAATCATTAAGACGTATTAAATAATACCCACCATAATACTATATTACTTATCATAGTATTTATTTGTGAAGTAGGAATTTTAATTACCCTCATTTTACAGATGAGAAAACTGAGGCGGAGACCAAGTTGGCTGACCGAAAGCCCACATTCCTTACCACCACACTATGTTGCCCATGATAGCACCAGTCATAGTGATGATCGCTCATACTTAGTGAGCATGTGCACGACACTGGACACTTTACAAATGTAATACAAAGAGGGAATTCACTGATTAGGAAAAAAAAAAAAAAACAGCTTCTAAAATGTCCACACTTTAAGGAAGGAGCAAAATTTATCTCAGAGATACATGGTGTTTTTGTTTATTTCAGTGGTTTTCTATCCTACTTACATATTAGAACCACTTTGTAGTTTTTAAAAATACCAACATCCCCCCCCCCCCAAAAAAAAACCCAACATCCAGAGACACCTGTCTGGTTCAACTGGTTGAGTGTCCAACTTCAGCTCAGGTCATGAGCTATTTGTGAGTTTGAGCCCCATGTCAGGCTCTGCTGATAGCTCAGAGCCTGGAGCCTGCTTCAGATTCTGTGTCTCCCTCTCTTTCTGCCCCCTGCCCTTCTCACACTCTGTCTTTCTCTCTCAAAAATAAATAAACATTAAAAAATTTAAGAAATAATGAATAAAATAAAAATAAAAATACCAACATCCAGAGGCACCTGGCTGGCTCATAAAGTATATGACTCTTGACCTCAGGGTTGTGAGTTCAAGTCCCACAATGGGCATGGAGCCTAGTTAAAATTTTATATATATATATATATATATATATATATATACATATACATATATATATATACCAGTGTGTGTGTGTGTGTATATATATATATATATATATATATATATATACCAGTATCCAAAACCTACTCCCGGTCCTGGGGGTGGGACCCAAGCATCCATCTTTGGTGGTTGTTGTTGTTTTAAAGAAAGGTAGACTACCGGGGCGCCTGGTGGCTCAGTTGGTTGAGCCTCTGACTTTGGCTCAGGTCATGATCTCACAGTCTGTGAGTTTGAGCCTCACATCGGGCTCTATCCTAACAGCTCAGAGCCTGGAGCTGTTTTGGATTGTGTGTCTCCTCTCTCTCTACCCCTCCCCTGCTTGTGCTCTGTATCTCTCTCAAAAATTTTAAAAAAATAATTTTTAATTAAAAAAAAAAAAAAAGAAAGGTAGACTACCATATTAATACTTCATTTGGTTGTGTCTGGAGTCTTGGAGGCTTGACTACCCTATGTTCTCCTACTAATGGACCTTGAGAGCTTATTTGGAGTTTATAGCAGGGTAGTGCAGCTACTTGTATATCCTTGACCAAAGAAAGATCCTCTTCTATTGGGGAAGGTCGTCCTCTTAGACCAAGCACGCAGCTTCGGGAGGGACGCACAAGGAGCAGCGAGGGAGAAAGAGGACATCCGCCTAGACAGCCAGAACAACCAAATCAACCATGGCGATCGATGGGGTGACAGATGTCACAGCCAGATCACCCTCACATTCAGGCATCAGTAATTTTAAGATCTTTGCCAGTGACTCTGATGCCCAAGCAGGTTGAGAACGACTGGTTTACTTTAATCAACACACTTAAGACCATTTTTTTGTGTGTGTGAACATGATTGGGAAGAAAAAAAAAGTCATATATCCTACATCATAACGTTAGGAGACTTTGGAGTCTTCTTCAAGTAGGAAGAAGAGTTGGGAACCCTAGAACAGGGAGAAGAGAATATTTGGAAAGAGATCTAGACAGTCCAGGAGGAAAGACTAAAGATCCACAAACAGGACAGAAGGCGAGACCCTGACAGAAAAGGTGGTATGCTGGGTTACAAAACACGGATACAACACTTCACTCTTTCCCGAATGCGCACCCTTTGCAATATGATTTGCAACTCCCCTCATCCAAAACTAGAGTCCTCTTCTCCTAGTCTTGAACCTGGGCTAGTCCCGTGGCTTGCATTGACCAGCAGATGCAGCGGGAGTGACGCAATGCCTGTTCTAAGCCTAGATCTCAGAGACCTTGCATGCTTCCACTCACTTCCATGTGTGTGAGCCTGGGTTAATCTGCTACAAGTTGAGAGACCACATGAAACAGACCCTACGCATCCCAGTCCAGCTACCAGACATGTGAGAGTTCAGCCGAGATCAGCAAAGGGACCCACAACTAACTCAAGACCCACGTGAGAGTCCAGCTGAAACCAGAAGAACCACATTGTTGACCCTCAACTGCTAATGCACAGAATTGTGACCACTGCGTTTTGGGATGATTTGTTATGTAGCAGTAGCTAACCAATACAGATGACTAGGGGGATGGCCTGTAGAACAGTGGAGGATCACAAGAAGGTTGACATCTAATCCTGTTTTAGGTTGTCTGGTCTGTGCTGTAAACCCTCTTGCACCACCCACAATGGGGCCCAAATCTGCAGACACAACCACCTTGGTAGATGACATTTCCCACTGAATAAAGGGGATCCGGGTGATGAGTAACAGGAGCACAGTCACAGCAGGAGAGGTGCAGAGGGGCTTGAAAATCTTGCAGAAGCAGGAAATCAAAGTGGGGGCCATTAGGAGGAAAACAAATCCCCCCAAGAACTCAGAGGACAATGTGGAACAGGTCTCAAGTGAGCCTTCCAGGATATCAAAGGAAAAGGTGAGTTTGTTAGGCTGGAGGGCTCAGGAACACACCTGCAGCAGCCCCAAGGGTCTGTTGGTATTATTCGTCACATCAGCCCTAACTGGGAGATGTTTATGACCTTCATATTATAAGGGTAAGGATTACAAGGTTAAATAACTTCCCCAGGATGACTCATCAGGAAGGAAGTGGAACCAGGCCTCTCTGCCTTGAGGGCTCTCTGGATAAATCTAATTAGGTGGCGAGAGCTCTGACCACCTATTCTTGAAACTCCAAACCCCCAGGCCTTCCAGGATGTGGTGATTCACAGCATGCTGGCCTTATTTGAAGGCTAGGTAAAGTGACCCCCAAACCACCGGATTTAAATCGTCCCGTCCCACTCAAATGGGGACCGTTTCACTCTAGTGGACGGTTCCATTGGCCTCCCTCATCCCGTCCACCCTAATTCCAGCAAAAGCCAGTGCTTCGGGGTCCCTGTGACCACCCTGCCCTCCCGGACCTGGTGGGATCAGGCCCTCAGGTCAGAAGCTGGGACCGGCCTGGGGTCGCATTAGCATCGCCCCCCTGCCCCCTCACTCCAGTGATCTAATTCCATCCAAGATGTGGCACTTCTTCCCCAGAGACTGCACCTGTCTGTGACACTGAGAGCAAGCCTCAAGCACTCCAGGATGTTCACTGATCCTCCGCCTTGTCTGGGACATGAAACCAAGACATGGGCATGCTAAAGAGGGGGGATCACAGGGAATATCAGGCACCCAGAAGGAGCCCCATTCATGTCTTGTCTCCCTCTCTCTCTCTCTCTCTCTCTCTCTCTGCCAGTGCAAGGTCAAAATCATCTGTGTACACGTGAAATTTCCCCGTTTAAGAATTACACTTTCTTCATTAAAACACACACACATATATATACACGTGTATACACACACACACACACACACACACACACACACACATATGAATGATGCTTTCTTGAGAAAAAAAAAACTGTGCCATCTGATTTCTCTTTCAGATTCCAAAAGTACAGGCTTGATTTTACCTCCCCGGATCTCCAGAGGGTGGGAAAGAGGACAATTAAGCTCATTAGATGCCCATCTGCTCGGTTTGCACATCTCACAAACACACTCTGCAGTCTGGAAAGACCCAGAGCTGCAATCCCCCTTAGGCCCTGGCGGAGAATGTAATCCTTACAGCACGAGCAGAGCCTTGCCTTAGGAGACCAGACAGGTCAGATAAAAATTAGTTGAATGTGAAGCACCTTTTCCTCTTCCTAATTGCAAAACTAGTTTCAAGCTTCACATTTGTAAGGAAGTTTTCTTATAATTAATCATGTATTTTATGGGAGGGCAGCTGTGGAGACATCTTGGTTCTGGTCTCTGGGTTTCAGATCATGCCTGTGAGTCTCTCCTGCGGTGACTCACACATGCATGCCTCACACCCATCTCTACGAAGGCCATGACTTTCCTCCGTTAGCATCTGTCACCTGAGGGTGACTTCACCAGCCTTCAGAGCCTCCTTTCCCGGAGACCTACGGCTTGTGGATTCATCTCCGGACTGCTCTGCTTACTCTATCCATAACTGTCCCCGAGCTGCTGGCTACCTTAGAAGGTCCCTTTGGAGCCTCTGCATAGCCCACACACTTCCTGTTGCTAACAAGTGAGTCTAAGCTGATCACAGCAGCTTGCAAGATAATTAAAATCCAGGGCCTGGAGGGTCAGCCATTGATGGGCAATTAGGACCCCAATTACCAGCCACCCACCATAAAGGACCATCTGTGCTTCACTCATATCCGGTGAACTCAACCTTACTCTGAACCCTACAAGTGTGGAAAGTCACAGGAAGATAGAGCAGGACACAGTGAAGGGAATGAGAAGGTCCTGAGTTTGAATCCTGCCCTTCGGCCCTCTGGCTGAGCGGCCTTGGGCAGGTTAGTGAACCTCTCCAAGTGTGAGGCTCCTCATTTGTAGAATGGGGACACTACTCCCTGCCTCACAGGGTTGTCGTGGACGAGATAAAGTTCCTATCAGCAAACCACAGGTGTGAGTGAATGATGCTTACCCACGTTGCTGGGCCAGCTCGGCATCCTGCCCTCAGAAACTAAGGTCAGGGCTTTGAAGCCTGGCTCCCTCTGTCAGTGATTAGCGAGATGACCAAGATCTAGTCCCTTTAAACATACACTCCCCATATGCATATTAGGGGTGCACCCCACTACTGTTCAGCCTTCCCACAATGGCGTGAGGCTAAGCAGAAGCCCCAAGGCAAGGGTGCTCCCCCGCCAGAGGTTAATTCGTTCTCAGAGCTTTCAAGTGCTGGATAAAGAGAGCATCACGGGCAGGCTTTAGGAAGAGGAAAGTCCTCTTGGTTGGCCTGAGTGTGGGAGCAGGGAGCCCAGGATGGCGGGCACAGGGAGAAAGGGAGGGCCTCCGTCCCCAGAAGCAGCTTCCCCAGCCAGCACACATCATCTCTTCTGGAAAACGACAGGTGCTCCCACCTTTCAGCTGACTTCGATTGGGACATCTAGATCTATGGGACCTGGGGGTGTCTCAGGAGCCTCGGATGTCTGACATGAAGTTTCCCCCATGAAGACTCCGGTCTCAGGGCCTTCAACCCAAAAGCGGGCCCTGGCCAAGGCCTCTTCACAATCAGCTCCCTGGAGTCTTCTGGCTCTCTCCTCCAGTGGGAGCCCAGGAAAGACCATACCAACCTTCATCTCTGCAGGACAGAACTGAGTCCACTGCACCCCCAGTCATCTCTCTCAAAGATTCCAGAGGACAGTATAGCAAAACAGCCCCAGAGCAGACCTAGCATCAAATGCCCCTGATAAGCTGCACAACTCTGTGCAAGACCCTCAGCCTCTCTGAGCCCCAGTTTCCTCCTCTGTGAGATGACAATAATAATTGTACCTATTGAGGTTGCTGCGAGATTTCCCTGAGAATGCATGTAGCAGGACCTAAAGTAAGTGCTTGGAAAATGATAGCTATTTTTCCACCGGGTGGAAAAAATCTGGAAGGAGGGAGCATCATAGATACTAAGGAGGAGAGTCATAGACAGCAAGCTACAGGGCAGAGAGCACAGGACTGACAATCAGAAAATCTGGATTCAAATCCAGTTGCACTGTTTAGTAGCCGTGTGGCCTTAGACAAGTCATCTGACACCCACACCATGGGAAGGACAACACATTTCACAGTGCAGGCATGATTATGCATGTGAAAGAGCAGCGTTCAAGGACTACCGTAGGGGAGGCGTTACTTTACAGACTCAGACAAGAGACCTTGGAAATTATCTTCACAAGGGCATGTACCTTGCTGTATTTAATGTCACATCCCTCTAGCACAGAGCCTGGTGCCTAACCAAAGCTCAGTAAATGTTTATTTTCGAGTTAATAGATTTATCCCAACACACTTCACTTTACCAAAGAAAAAACCCTGAAGCACAGAGGTGACCAGACATTCGAGGAAGGGCTGAGGCAGGTGCCATGTGTCCAATTTCCTGCCTGCTGGTTCACATTCTAGAAAACACCATTCTGAGCACCAGGAATATTCCCACTGCCCATTCTCGTTGGTCCTAGCTTATTGTACTCAGCCGGTCCTTCATCCCAACCCTGACCCTCAGAGCCTTAAAGGGCTCCTACAAAAACCCCAGTTGCTCCCTTCCAAAACCTGTCTTCAGAGAGTCCCAAATCAGCCCGCCAATTGGCCCTACGTTTTGGAATTAAAAACCAGTCATTTCCACCTGACCAGTCCTGGTGGACAGCCACTGATTTCTCGAACTCCAGGATTTGTGAAAAAAGAGAAATATGGGTGCCGACATGGAATTTAGAGAAGCAACAGAAAATAAAAGGCACTGGTTCTGAAAGTCACAGAAGGTTCCCAAATCAGTGACTGGATTCCCAGCTGTGCCCTGGGGAAGACAAGCCCTTGCCCAGCCCCCACATCTATCTGCTCCTAATCACGTCAAGCCACAAGCCTGTCAGACACTAAGACTTAGCAAACCAGGCACTTGGCCAAGGTCATGCCAATACCTGTCAGGCCACAATTGCCAGACTCCTCTGTATTTACAAGGACTTCCAGAACACAGCTCTACACAGGTTTGTCATGGCGAATTTAATCAGGATAGGAACACTGAACCCTATTGAACCCTGTTGCTACTTTAGAAGTATGCTGTCCATTTTTGGAAGCTGGGAGACCAACTATAGAGTTTCAAAGACTGAGCTCTTTCTACCCGCTGGAGACTTGTCAGCCCTTTGTCCCAAGGTCTAGACCAATGCTCATCAAAGTATGGTCAGAAGACCTGCTGTATCAGACTCTCCTGGGGAGCTTGCTCTGGGCCCCATTCTGGTACTGGAGCAGAACCTCTGGAGACAGGGCCATGGATCTTAAAAAACCCCTGGGGCACTGAATTTGACTACCAGTCTGCAATCCCCTTACCCCAAGGGTTAGTGCTGGATCACTGTGTTCCAGAGGAGGGAATAGAGGCATTGATGCTTTGAGGTAAGAAACAGAAATTACTCAATGTCAAACGAAATGGGAGTCCCAGAGCTTGTGGAGGAGATGGGGTTCCTGCAGGGCTGTCCCAGGCTTGCACTATGCCACCCCCATGGGCTAGCGGACTTCAGTTGGGGTGTGGCTTCCTGGGCACCTGCAGAGGCAGGATGCTAAGAGATTTGGGAAGCCACACTAAGAGTCCTGTGCCAAGCCTGAAGTCAGGGAAGAAGCATACAGTAGAGGGCATCTTAGGAACCCAACCAGAGTGTGGGTGCCCAATACATGCTGGGGACCAGCACCCAGGGTGGGGAATGAGTATCAGAAAGAACAGTAGGGATAAAGGTAACCATTCCCTAAAGACCAGTTATTTTGGCCTCAAATCCCCTGGTTTCATGAATAGTCCAAAGGAGTGGAGGTCTTCCAAAAAGACCAGCCTGCTGAGGAACGGCTTAGATGTAATTTTCCTTTAAAAAATAAAGAAATGTGTCATTCTTCACGTCTCAGTGTCACAGAGAAATTTGTACTCATCACATAGATAATATGCCCACCAAAAAAAATTCATGAACCATATTTCTGCTTGGCTTATGTGAGGTCATCATTCAAGCTGTGAGTTTATGAAAGAATTCCTCAAGTCTGACTCTCAGCTTCCCAGCATGACCTTGGAAAGTCCTAACCCACTGCTGCTCAGCACTTGCACGTGTGCGACATGTGTCCTCGCCTTTTATGTAAGATGGGTCTGATTTACACACTGAAGAAAAAAAGCCAAGCAGGACTGAATTCGCTCTTGTACAAGTACAGAGTTCTTTTTATTAGCATGTGAGATCATTTCCCAAAACACGTCCCATGGAACATTAATTCTGAAAGACGTACTAAAGGGTGTCTCGGGCCAATAGATGCGAGAAACATTGCATACTCTGTTCCTCCCTACCAGGGATTCACGATGTAGTACCGCAGCTCTGAGAAAGTTTTTCGGTGAAGCATTTACTGTTTGGCCTGCTCAGTACCCCTCCCCATCTGTCCCCACTTTTATAACAGCATTCTAGCTTTCCTTTAGGGAAATACTCCCTCCCTCCCCCTCGCCCCACTCAACCATGAAGTTCATGTGGCTTTGCTTATTGAAACCATTCAGTGACAATGCTGCCTCATCCTCAACACACACACACACACACACACACACACACACTTCCCTTACAGGTACACAGCCAAACACAATATCCAGCACAGAAGTACACACGCACAAGATTATTGGAGCTGAGTCATATTTTGTACCTCCAGAGATTTTACCATTCATGTTTTCCCTTAATTCTTACAAACTATCTAGAATTATTCCATTTATTAGCCTCTGTCTGTTTCTGTTGCTTGCAACCCAAAAACTCTAGATGAAGCAAGAGACCTATTTTCCACAGGCAAAAAACATGAAGTTGGACCCTTACCCTACACCTTATACAAAAATTCATTCAAAATAGATCAAAGACCTAAACATAAAAGTTAAGACTATGAAACCCTAGAAGAAAACACTTTAATAACATGGGATTCAGCAACGATTTCTTAGCCATAACACCAAAAACACAAGCAACACGGGAAAAAATTAGACTTATCAAAATTAAAAATGTTTGTTCAGTAGAGAACACTATAAGCCGAGTGAAACCCCACAGAACGGGAGAAAATATTTGCAAATCATATGTCTAATGAGGGATTAATATCCAGAATATATAAAGAACTCCTATAATTCAACAACAGCAAAAAATACATAACCCAATTTAAAAATGGGCGAAGGACTTTACCAGACATTCCTCCAAAAATAGCATATAAATGACCAATAAGCACATGGAAAGGTGTTCAATGTTACTAACCATTAGGGAAATGCAAATCAAAACCACAATGAGACATTACTTCACACTCAGGATGGCTATCATAAAAAAGAAAAAAAAATAGGAAGTGCTGGCAAGAATGCGGGGAAAGTGAAGGCCTGCACTTCACTGGTGGGAATATAAAATGGTACAGTCACTGTGGAAAATGGCATGGAGAGTTCTCAAAAAATTAAAGACAGAATTAACCAAATGATCCAGCAATTCTGCTTCTGGGTATATTCTCAGAAGAATTGAAGGGCACCTGGGTGGCTCAGTTGGTTGAGCCTCAGACTGTTGGTTTCAGCTCAGGTCATGATCTCCCTCTCTGCCTTCCCCCCACTCAGGCATGCTCTCTCTTCTTCTCTTTCTCTGTCTCTCTCTTTCAAAAAAAAAAAAAAAAAAAAGAACAATATTTTTATTTTAAAAAGGTAGAAGAAACCCAGGTGTCCATTGATGGATGAATGGATAAACAAAAGGTAGAATACATTTGTGCATACATACAATAGAACATTATTCAGCCTTAAAAAGGAATGAAATTCAGGCACATGCTACTACATGGATGAATCTTGAAGACATTATGCTATATGAAACAAGCCAGTCACAAAAGGAAATATCATATGATTCCTCTTATACAACGTACCTGGAATAGTCAAATTCACAGAGACAGAAAGTAGAGGGTGGTTGCCAAGGGCTCGGGAGAAGGGGCATGGGATGTTATTGCTTAATGCACACAGGGATTCAGTTGGGGTACATGGAAAAGTTCTGAGGAGGGGTGGCTGTGATGGTTGCACAACAATGTGAAGAGACTTAATGCCACTGAACTACACAGTGAATGGTAAGTTTCATCTTATGCATATTTTATCACAATAAAAAAGAAGCCTATTTCCCTTTCTATAACCAAAATTTCCCTGGATGCATCTGACCACGGACTTCTCCCTTTCACCAGAACTGCACATGAATAACACACAAAGCAAGGATCCCAGAGAATATCCTTTGGGAAAGGCCAATATGTCATGTTGTGGCTGAACCTTCAAGGATAAAATCCCAGGGTGGAAGAGAGCAAGGGTCTCATCTAATGCAGGGAAGAAACACTGGGCCAGTCATCTAGGGAAGGAAGAGGGCTTCGTGTCAGTCAGTAAACGAGGATTCAGAGAGAAAGCACGCAATAGCAGAGCGCAGAGGAGACACCTGCTTCTCTGGGCCTTCATATCAAGATATCGATGAGGTAGCTCCCAAGTGGGAGAACCTAAGGATCCTTCTTCTGGAAGCAGGTTTGCAAGGTTGGAAATAAGAGACTCAGGCAAGAGGACTGAGACAATGCACCCCAATATGCATCCCCAGGGACTGGGGGCTAATTACCTCCACCATTATAGACTGTACTGTTTACACACAGAACACAAGTTGCTTAGCAATCTCAGAACTTAAAAAAGGCTTTTTGAAATGTTTAGCGGTTCTCAGCCACTGAGCGGAACTCCTTTGGCAGGGAGTTTGATCCACCCCTTGGCCAGGGCATTCGGGCCGGAATGGCACTGAGATTGCCCAAGGGAAAGATGACAATTTAGGATAATAGTGTAGAAGTCTTTTGTTAAGTAGCCCCTCCCTCATTTCAGGCTTCCTCCTAAGACTAATCTCTGAAGGCTCTTAGTTTTCATTTGCATAAAGAAAGTAATAAAACATAATTAAAAGCGTTGAGCTTTTCGTCATGTGCCAGCAGTTGGCTTTGTATGCATTTTCCCATTTCCTGTAAAGAACTAAGAAGTAGATAACTTTGTAACTCATTTCCTCGATTTCTTCATTCAGATGAAAAACCTGAGCCTAAGAAAGATTAAGTTATTTGTCCAGGTTTCCCAGCTGGGAGCCAGGATCAAACCCAGGCAACTGGACCCCAGAACGGACCCTTTTCTCGGCCACTTCATCCCCTCTTTCCAGCCGCTCGTGTACAGAGCCTCACAGTCTGCATCTTCCTTCTCAGTCACAAAGGAAGTGGATTCTTTATGTCCATTTCCGTCTTCTTTCTCATATGCACAATTATAACCGAAAGCACCTGTGAAACCCTCACGTCCCATTTATCTGTTGCATGGAGCACTTGTCTGCATAAAAGCAAGGGAATGGACAAGGTCACTATCAACCTGATTTTTTATGAGTCAAAAGTCCTCATCTTCAACACCTAAAATAGCATTTCTCATTGCCCATTGTCTGTACAGAGACTCTCAAAGACACAATTAAGGAAATCAAATGAAGAGTTCCTTTCTTCTGCTGCCGCAAGAGATAGCATTGGCATTTTCCCAGCTGCTAATGTTTTTCAGCTGGCTTTACACATTCCAAGAGACAGCGATCAGGGCCAGTCCAATATATCAGCAAAGTAGGCGAATGTCTACATTCTGGGGTCCAAAGGGTAAGCTGGGGAGGGCACTGAGACACCCACCTATTTCAAAAGATCTTTCCCACGTGCCAGTCACACGCGTAACTGTAATTCTCCCTCAAACACTGTTGAAGTAATTGATGTGCCAACAGGCCCTAATACCACCTCATATGTGTATAACACTTTAATAACCCTGTAGAGGTTTGAATATTCTGAGGTTCCAAAACACTTTTACTTATCACATTTTGTCATCTTAAAAACGCTGCGAGGTTCATATCGCTTTTCCTATTTTATATGAGGATTTTTGAGCTCACTAGTAACTAGCAAAGCCAGGGCTAGTATCTAAGGCTTCTTTTTTTTTAACTCCAAGACCAATGTTCTCTGGATGTAAGATATTTTCACTCATCAACACTTCTTGCACAATTCCTTCATCTGCCAGAAGCCTGAGCCTAAGACAGGTAAGTTTCAGTAGCTGTACTAAGACAAGCCAACTCTGGTTGGAATTGACCAATCCGGCCTTAGCCTGGGAACCCCAAAGCACGAACTCTAATAAAGGCACATGCCCCAGGGCCTGCTTCTCTTTCTGCCTGCACCCTGCCTTGACCTCCCCATGCGGCCCCCCGAGGAATGCCTGGTTGGTATTTTGTCCAGGACTTGTGCAAAACTCAATTTCAATTTCTCTTGTGGTCTGTTTTTGAACCGTGGCTCCCTATCTGGCCCCCTGTACTTCACCTAAGAAATGCTAACTTAAACGGTTGTAACAATTAGCACTACTATCCTTATCAATAATAATCTTGGCTGTGACTTGCAGAATTTACAGTTAATAGTGACCATTCAAATGTGCCCTTCACCTGGTGCTAAGAGAAGGTATACACGGGGCCACCAGCCTGCTGGCCAGGGTTGCTTATTCATGGTCTTGCAATTCTTACCCAAAAGACACCTGGAGGGCCTGGTTTCACTTTTTTTCAACCGAGGCTCAGAAAGGCTTTTGCCCAACCATTCCTCAGATAACCCAAGCTCCTCACACTGCTGTTTCCAAATAGTGAAACACATCATGGCAGGCCACCAGTTCCATCTTTAATCAAATAGATGAATCGCAAGGCGACTTCCTTTGGCTTTTTTTAAAATAAGATTTCCACTCCTACCTCATGGTCTTGTCCAGCCTGACGTTTACAAAAAAAAAAAGAAATTACTGCTTTCAAGTACACCCGATGGCGTTTGTTGTTGTTGTTTGTCAAATAAAAGTTGACTGACTGCTTGAGTTGCACTCCTCGCAACCCTGTGCCTCGCCCATTTTCTGATGTTTGCACACTTGCGCTCGCTTTGTGTCTCGGGGTGCTCCTGGTAAGGTACCCTTTGCCAACACTCGTCAAAAGGCTGTAATTCCCTCATCAGATATTTATTTCAGAGTATCTGCCGTCTGGACCACATCAACTCCCTGCCTTTAAACAAGGCTGCTGTAAACGTGGATGTGTGTGTGTTGAACACATACATATGCACAGGTAGGTATGTTTATACATGTATAAACATGTATAAACACATATATATGTATACATGTATGTATATGTGTGTGTATGAATATGCATGTAAAATTTCACACACCTTTCAAGAAAGCGCCTTCCAAAACTTTCAAATTCTGCACAAGGCAGCCAGATTTCTCCCAAACAGCTGCCCTAGGGCCTCCGGTGATACCAGGAAGAGCAATTCTCAGTCCCCCTGTGTTTCCATTTTTCTAAAAGCCTGACAGTAAAGGAGAGCTTCTCTGCTTTGATTCAAGTAGTTAAAAACTCCAGCACAACAGAAGACACAGGCACATTTTTGTCATGACTTACTTGACCACCATCCCAGCAAACTTAAATTACAACTCGTCTTGGGGCGCCAGGGTGGTTCAGTCGATTAAGTGTCTGACTTCAGCTCAGGTCATGATCTCATGGTTGGTGAGATTGAACCGTGCTTCCGGCTCTGCGCTGACAGCTCAGAGCCTGGAGCCCGCTTGGGTTTCTGTGTCTCTTTCGCTCTCTGCCCCTCCCCCGCTTGTGCTCTGTCTCTCTCTCAGAAATAAACATTGAAACAAAAATTTCTTTATTACAACTTGTCTTGACTTTTAGAAAAGACGTGCACTTCTTGAATACTTCATTTCCCTGAAAGACATTAAAATAAATAAGACCACTGACCACAGCGTTATTTGGGGCATATACTGAAGAGTAGAGCAAGATGAGAGTCCGGTTGATACTTGAAGTTACTCTACTTTTTCTTTAACTGTGAGGCATCTCTCCCCACCGCCCGCCGTACCCCTCCCCAACATACACACACATATACATGCACACTCGCATGCACACGTGCGTGCCCACACGTGCACAGCCACGCAGAGTCACCTGCGCATCCAATAGCATTCTTTGGCCGAAAGCCGCAAGTCCCTGTTTGCATACATGTTTCCCTAGCCATTTCACAAGAAAAGCAGGTGTGCGGTATTGACTTCCTCATTTCCCCAGAAGTTAAGCTGGACAAGGGCTGACGGTTTAGGGTCTCTCATTTTTTGACTGTTTTCCAGGCAGTCAAAGTCAGAATCCGCGCCCTCGCTGCAGTGCAATCTTGTGACTGGGGCCTCGGCTAACCCTTGGGACTCCCCCACTCAGCTGCCTTCCCCGCCCCCACCCCACCGCCCATTTGCTCTGCTATCTGCTGTTGTAAGGTGCCGGGCCCGTTGCTTCGTGAGCGCTCCTTGTACAAAACCTGAACGGGGCCAGATACAGATACACGCTCTGTACGCCCATCCTCAGACTCTCTTGAGGCGCTGTTTCTCCCAATGAACAACTCCCTCCCTCCCTCTGCAGCGCGCGAACTGGGCACACCAGGCTAGGTGTTCTGGTGGCTTCCTTACTGACTCCTGGCAGTGGCTCCTGCCAGTCAGCCCTCCTGAGCCATGTCCTGAAGCAGCGCCACTTGGTCTGTCGCATCGTTATTTGGAAACATTCAAGCTCCAGCGTTGCCTTCTGAACCAGGTGGAAACTTCTCAGGCTGGAGACCAACATATTCCACAACGGCTGTCTATCTTCTCTTGCAGACCGCTCACTTTCCACCTCCTAGACAGACAATAAGCGCTTTACATTTAATCCTCACAATAATCCTTCACCCTTGTTTTCCCAATGAAGAAATTGAGGCTTATAGATGCTAAGTAAGTTGCCCTAAATAACCCAAAGTATTTCATTTCCTAGGACTGTGAGCTTACCATAAACGTGGTGGCTTAAAATAACAGAAATGTATTCTCCTGCAGTTCTGGAGGCTAAAAATCTAAAATCATGGTGTCGGCAGGGCCATACTCCCTTGGAAAACATTAGGGGAGACCCTTCCTTCCCTTTGCAGCTCCTGGTGGGTCCGGATGTTCCTTGGCATTCATTGGTTTACAGCTGTATCACTCCAGTCTCTGCCCCCATCTTCACAAGGCCTTTCTCCCTTGTGTGTCTCTTCTGTGTCCAGATCTCTTTCTATCTCTCCCTCCTTTGTCTTATGAAGATACCACTCATCAGGTTTAGGATCCACCCTAACTCCAGAGTGATTTCATCTTGAGATCCTTAGCTAATTACATCTGGAAGGACCTACTTCCAAATAAGGTCACATTTTGAGGTGCATATGAATTTGGAGAGAACACAATTCAACCCAATACACCCAGCAAGTGAGAATTTAAAACTACTTCTGACTCCAAGCTTCAGACACTTCACTTAACCATCTAGAATGTTCCTCGCCACATTGAATTTCTCTCATTTTTCTAAACAGAATTTTGTCTCTTCTGCCTCTCTGCCCTTGCTCAAGCTATATACTGTTTTCTTTACATAAACCAACCTCTCCCTTTTTCTTTTCTTCAGCCCATCTCACTTGTGGAAATCTTCAATAGTCTTCATGATCAAGCTCAATGCCACTTCCTCCAGGAAGACATTCATGATTGCACCAACCAACCAAGGAATTCTCTCCCCCACCCAAGCTCCAACTGCCTTACTTCACTTGTCTCTGCTGGCCCATCTTATCTTCTCCATCATTCTAGGTTTTTGTGCCATTGTCCTCATTCACCACCGTGCCCACATCCCACCAATATGTCACAGCTCTATCACAAGCTTCTTAAAGGCACAACTACTTTCTCACACTGTCTTCTCCACAGCCCCTTGCACAACAGGAGCTCCTTACAAATAGCTCACATTCATCAAGTGAACTCATAATCATCTCTCTCTCCCTGTATTGAATAGTTCATGTGTTAGTGAGCAAAAATGCAGGATGCTTACAAAACAAATTTCCCCAACATTCCCACTTCCCCAAAATGGAATTTTTAAAAATAGCCCAATTTACTTTTCCACATCGAATCCAATCATTTTACTGATAATTTTTGTCCTTCGTTTGAATTTTGTCTAACAGCAGTAAATCCAGCCCTTTCCAGGTATCATCCTGGTTTTTTTCAGTTTCTTCCTATCTCCAACGCCAACTTCCCTGGCTTCTTAGGACAGGCAAATATACTATTCTCAGGGGCTGTGAGGGCCAGGACAATGTCTCCGTCCTTGTATCCCCAGCACCTAGCAGTGCCCGGGTGCCCAACAACGTCTGAAGGATGACGGGAACGAAGGTGTAAATGCTGCCTTAGAATAGAAGTCCTCAGAGTCCTCTAGGGCTGATCACTTTTGCAGGCCTAACACCATCCTCACTGCAACCCTGTGAAGTAGGTGTCATGGTGGGGGGGAGGGGTGTCATGTGTGGGGAGTGCAGTGGTTCCTGGGGATGAAAAGAGCTGTGTCTATAGGAAACAGTTTGGGACACCAAAAGAAGCAAATGACTCTGAGTCACATCTGGCCTCCACTCCTAGTTCAGATATTGAACATCTGAACAAACGGGGACAGGTCACTTATCCCTCTGAACTTGTTTGCTGTAAAACGGCCTTTCAACCTCATGGGGCCACAGGGAAGAACTATTCAAGAAGAAACACTATAGGGGTGTCGGGGTGGCTCAGTTAAACATCCATCTCTTGATCTCAGCTCAGGTCTTGATCACATGGTCGTGAGTTCAAGTCCCACATTGGGCTGTGCACTGGGCATGAAACCTACATCAAAAGAAGAGGAAGTAGGAGAAGGAGAAGAAGAAACAACATTATAAAAGCCCAATATAGGGGCGCCTGGGTGGCTCAGTCGGTTAAGTGGCCGACTTCAGCTCAGGTCACAATCTCGTGGTTCGTGAGTTCGAGACCTGCGTTGGGCTCTGTGCTGACAGCTCAGAGCCTGGAGCTGCTTCGGATTCTGTGTCTCCCTCTCTCTCTGACCCTCGCCCACTTGCGCACTCTCTCTCAAAAATAAATAAACATTAAAAAAAAAGCCCAATATAAACAAAACACCATATTGAGGAGTATAGGGCTAAAAAAGGAAAAGAAGTAGTGGTCCCTGATTTTAAGGAGTTTCCATTCTGTTTGGGGGAAGGTAGACGTATAAAACTGATTTATGCAGAATGGAAGGTGTATGACAATGAAGACTGACATCTCTCGAGCTCTTCGTGGTATGGCAGATTAAAAGATGTTCATCTCAAACCTTATAAGGTAGGTATTAGTTAGCAACCCCATCTTACAGATGGGAAAAGTGATGGTTGCAAATGTTTCGCCTTTACTCCAAAGACACGCTGACGTTAAATGGCATTGATATTAAAAGGCCTGGGAAACCAGAATCTTCTCTCTTATCACCTCCGTGTACTGCTTCCTTGAGCATTTCAAAGAGGCAAAGCACACAGAGATGGGAACGTTTGTGCTCAATTTGGAAAAAGGAGAACGGGCCAGCAGCACTGAATTATAAGGCTGTTGCTTTCGGCAATATTGAGGTCCCATGATTGTTGCTATTAGTGTGTGCCTGATTGCAAACTCAGAAACACAGGGAGTGGGAGTAAAAGAGGGTGCATGTAGGGGGCCAGAGATGTGAAAGGGGGACACCAGATGGTTCCATTCCAGCCAGGGGTCACACACCACCACTGGGCAGATGCCACGTAGGAAGGTCAAACCATATTAATGACACAGAGGAGAATTTGGTTAAAGCCTTGCCTAGCTGGATCCAGGCTGAAAATCACCGGTTTCCTTTTTTTTTTTTTTTTGGACCCATAATCCTTTATAATTTCCTCTAATGCTTTAGTCTAGCTTAGGACCATGAGCCTTCAGGGAGCAAGGGCACATCTGTTCTGTCAGGAATTTGCCAAAGTAAAAGATCAATCTGGCTTTTACTAGAACTTAACATCTAGAGGAACCCAAATACTTCGCAACTGTATTAGCCAAAACTAACTTTGCATCATTATGAATCATGACTCCAAAGGAGAGGTGTCAAGGATACTCTGAAACAAATAACAACTGGGCTATCACCAAAGAAAAGAAGAAATAAAATAACAGGCATGTTTCTTTAGAGAGTGCTTGCCCTAAATGCTATATGGAAAGAATCATAATTGTATTATTTGGGGAGGAAAAACATTTAAGAATGCCTTTTTTGGGGATGCCTGGGTGGCTCAGTTGGTTGGGCGTCCAACTTCAGCTCAGGTCATGATCTCACGGTTCGCGAGTTCGATCCCCGTGTTGGGCTCTGTGCTGACAGCTCAGAGCCTGGAGCCTGATTCTGTGTCTCCCTCTCTCTCTGTTCCTCCCCGGCTTGCTCTCTCTCTCTCAAAAATAAAAAAAGATTAAAAAAAACTTTAAAGAATGTCTTTTTTTCCCAAAGATTTTATTTCTTTTATTATAAGACACATAGGTAAAAACTTGCATATTCTGAAAAAGGTAGAAAATGGTAATAAAATGGACATTTTTCCTATTAAGAAATATGCTCATAAATATGCTTTATCAAATGTTAAAATGGTTATTATTTTGCAAAATAACAATAAATAGAGCAGAGCTGTGGCATACAATGGTCAACCCAAAG
Organism: Panthera uncia; assembly: GCF_023721935.1. Taxonomy (NCBI): domain Eukaryota; kingdom Metazoa; phylum Chordata; class Mammalia; order Carnivora; family Felidae; genus Panthera; species Panthera uncia. Next base: position 42,032,485 of record NC_064812.1, on the reverse strand, counting down.
TACTGGAAGTATTTATGTTTTGTGTTTTATAAAAATTCAGACCTTTGATCATATTTCAAAATTTGGCATTTTGCACTCCAGGTTATCAATAATTCAAATTTTTAAAATATTTTCATGATGGCCCCATGACTTTAAAAACAATGAAACATAAAAGGTGGTTTGACCGAGTAGAATTTGATTAAAATAATTTTCCCCTAAACAAAAAATTACAAGACACAGAAGCAAAGACATGACTTTTTGATCCCATAAGTAGTATCTGTATCAGTTCCCAATTCTACAAATTTCTGGATCCCCGACTGTGGGCGCTGAACAAAAATTGTTCACTAAGCTTTAGCTTCCAGCAAGGTGCACCATTTCATTTCACAGCTTGATGGAGCCATGATGGTCATGATTATGATGAGCCCGGTTCTATAATTCTAGCTCCATGAATACAAGGTACAGAGAAAGAAGTTCTCCCTCCTTTGAATAAATCCCTTGAAGGCTTTTCTACATTTGTGTATGACCTAATGGCCTCAAATTCATGTATCAGAACACTGGGTGAAATTTTAATGATGAAAAGTTCTCGTTCTGAGCATTCTTTTGTAGGCTTCAATTCTCTACTATCCAAAGGAGAGAGGAACACAAGTGAACACCAAACATGTCCTCTAATGAGTCTTGGGTGTTCAAGCAGCCAGGTCAGGCTTTTTCCTGTAAATAAATACTGATTTTACAAAGATCTTTCATTTCCCATGCATTATGTTGCCCTTAAGGCTAACACATTAATTCCCAGCTACAATGGGGGAAGCCATATGTAGTAATACTTAAGGATCCAATCTAATATAGATTATCAGTCCCAATGGTGTTCGATGACGTCCATCAGGGGGACATCTGGGCGACTCTGGGTGCCTAGAGCACAGAGAGGTCATGGCAGGATTTGGACTTGAGCTTGAAGGCCATATTCTTGTTGTTTTTGGCCACGATCTTGCCCCAGAAGCGCCTGGCTTTCCTGGGGATGCTCTCCCTCCTTTTCTGGTAGGCCAGCCGCCGCTCATTCTTCTCCTTGCTGTCCCGCCGAAGGCGGACCTGCCGCACAATGCCCTCAAACAGCTCCTTCACATTGTGCTGGACAGCTGCGGAGGTCTCAATGAACTTGCAGTCGAACACCACAGCACACGCTCTCCCTTCTGGAAAGAAAAGGAGGGGAGAAGAAAGTCAGAGGAGCTACACAAGACACAGCCAAGCTGATGATTCTTGACCTCAAGCTGTCTCCAGGTAACTCTAGGTCAGTCACACATGTGATGGATATAGGAGGCCACTCCCAGAGCACAGAAAGAGGCAGAGTCACAGGAAGCAGGAGAGATGGACTTTAGATCTGGCCATCATAAATTCACTATGCAAAAGTCCAATTTCGTCAAATACGGTAACATTAATTATAACAATAAAAACCACAGCCTTAATTTATTGTACTTACTATGTGCCAGGAACTGAGTTAAATACTTTTTTATAAACATTTTTTTAATGTTCAAAACAATCTTGAAAAATACACTATCCCTTTCAGATGGATGAAGGAACTGAGGTGGGGGGGTGGTCTTTTAAAAACATGAAGGCATTCACATAGCCTGTAAGTGGCAGGGGTAAAGCCAAGCCTGCTTCTTCCTCAAGTTCAGATTCTTAACTCTTTCTCCTAACTGAGTTTCCTGAATTGGAAAAGAATCCTACTATCTGACTTTCCTCTCTTAGAAAACAATTTTAAAACTCTGATGAGGTACCTTGAAAAACTTTTTGATGATTTCACACATGTACAATACAGTGACAGCAAACTATACAAACAGGCTTTCTGGAGCAGCCTCAATGTCAAATGTTCCACCGTGTTCAACGGCCATGTATCCAAGTTTTGGTTAGGGAAAAAAAAAAAAAGATTACTATAGACAGTCCTTTCCTAAGAGTAAGACATTCCCAAACTAGTTGTATACCTTAAGTCTTCATCAGGTTTCTTTCCTCCTGAATGAGGCCCAGCAATGCAGTATTTTATTTTTTACCATGGTACCAGGAACCAAATCTATAGTAGGCCAAAAAAATCTCAAAGGCCCCAAAAGCAAATAGGCAGTATCTCTGAACTAGGCATGAAAAAGTATATGTGACACCATCAGGCTGATGCCTTAACTGAAATTTAGGAAGCAAAAGGCAGGGGACAGGAAGGAGTTTCTAGGGTCTCCAGGAACCAGAGGCAGCCAGAGTAGAATCCTTATTCTCATTGAAACTCTTGGAGTTTTCATCTTTCTTGCATAAAGAGACTACTTTTATTTCCCTGAACTCTTGAGAGCTCCCAGGAGAATAGAAAAGGACAAGGAATAAGGGCTGGGGAGTGCCAGTAAATCCCTGAGCACGATCTTTTCCCTAAAGGAATTGCAGGAAGGGGAAAGTGGAATCCTGCAAGTCGACCAGATGGATCAGGGAGCAACAACCAGCACAGAAACAATCTGCTGGGAATGCGGGAATCTTAGACACAAAACTCCAGGGAGCATTTTAATGAGTCCCTGGTTCCGGCTTCATGAAGGAAGAAAAGAGCACCTATCTGAAGGAAACCAGGTGACCCAGAGACGGTTTCTATGACACTGGCACCGCTCCCCTTACCTGATACAGACACTTCCCGGCACCGCACCAGGTCACTTTTGTTGCCGACCAAAATTATAGGAACGTCCTCTGTCTGCCGAGCCCGGCGGAGCTGGATTCGCAGCTCAGATGCCTTCTCAAAGCTGGCTCGGTCCGTGATGGAGTAGACAATCAAGTAGGCATCCCCGACCTGCATGCAGTGATCTTGGAGCCATTCATTCTCTCCCTGGTAAAAGGAGAACGTCCCTGAGCTCAGGCTGGTCTGGTACATGAAGCATCGGGGGAAACAGTACATGTATCCTATGTACCCTTGCTGATATGAGGAAGAAAGGAAACGTATTCCAGCTCCCCACATGCATGCCTCCCATGCCTGTACTATGTCTGGTGGCTATAAGCTAGCCCATCGGGTATTTCTGCCAAAAAGTTTTTACTGTCCAATTCCTCCTACAGCTTGAGTTGATAAATTATACAATGACTCTGCCAAACCACATTTCCAATTTTTATCCAATCTACCAAAAATGAGCCTTTTCTGACTTCCAAAAACTCCCTTTTGCCTTTCCCAAGTGATGAAATTTAGAGTCCTTCTGTGAGAACAGGAGACTTCTCAGTAAACAGAAGGTCTAGCAAATATCCTCAGGAGCCCAAAATCTTTAAAAAGCACATGTTGAAGACTAGTATTAAGATTGTCAATTCCACATAATCTGGTTTTATATATAGCTTTAAATTATCATCCATATTTGGCACTTGCCCTAAAGCGGATATATGTTTTTGTATTTTTTTTTAATTGAACTGAGGGCAAATCACTGTCACTTGCTTAATATTCAGAGCTCATTTGCGAATGACCTGTTCCTTAGAACAGCCTCTTACTTCAGAAAAAGAAAGCTTTTAATCAAGAAAATGAGCCCACCTCACCTAGAACACTAAAAAGGACAAGGTCACCCTTGCATCAGACAGCCTGTTGGAAGGCAAGCCTTGACAGAACTTACAGAGAGCTGTGAGCTCTGCATACCTTGTTTTCCCACATGTCCAGGAGTATAATTGTTGCACTTTCCCCGTCAACAATCAGGGTTCGTTCGTATGTGTCTTCTAGAAAAGCAAGAACAGTGACACTGGAGTCAGGAAATTAGGCAACGCTTTTCCGTAAGCATCACGTAGAAAATTACACTAGAAAATTAGCTTACTAAATATGCAATCAGTTATGCAAATATATAGATATTCACAAAGGCAAATTACTACTTTTTAATCACCTTTAACAACATTTTACGTATATTCTTCCACTACCTCCTAAGCAGAACCCCTATGTCTTCTGCATGTGTCACCAAAAACCACTTGAAATGAAAAGCTTTTGTTTTCATCATTCCTGGACCTTTTATATAGAAACACCATTTATAAGGATAAACCCACTGAGAGCTTTTGACTCTGATTCATTGGATGATGCCATGAGAGAACACTAACTGCCCAGTGGAACTCTAAGCCTCATTCATAAGCCTTACATGGAAATCCACTGTACCTTTCAGTAGGGTGCTTAACTGGCAATTTCAGGAGCTCTAAGCTCAGAGACATTTTTCCTGTTTTGAAACATGCAAGAAAAAAATCTTGCGACCCTGTTTTGGCTGAAGTTCTCTTCCTTTAAAAAAAACATTCAGCTCCCTAGGAATAAACAGGCTTATTCTTCCATCTCAAGTCAGCAGGACAGCCTCCAGGCCTCCTTGGTAATGGAAACTCTCCTCCCTACACTTGAGCCCAGACTGAGTGTAGGTGAAGGGTGAGCAGTACCATGCGCCAGAGCAGCTCCAGCCCAGAGAAACCAGTTGGCGGGGGCGAGGTGGGGAGGCAAGGGGGAGAGTTGGCTGAGTTAACTGGGATTTTGCAAGAGGGATTCCCATCAACTCCATGCACATGAGCCCATCCCCACTCTGTTTCCACAACGAGGTTTCCTGTTTCGAGTTTCATCATTTGAGAATTATTATTTTTGTAATGATTTTTTTTCTTTACCATTTTTCTTGCTGCTCCTTTTGCCTGAAACCTGTTCCCTGGGATATCCAACAGGCGTGTGCCCTCACCTCTTTCCAGGGGAAGTGTTCCCTCACCAGCTACTTAAAATTGCAACGCATCTCCCCTACCAGTATTGCTTACTCCTTTCCATTTTCATTTTTCTTCGTCGTACTTGTAAGTACCCCACATGCAATCCACTTAACCTATTTTATTCACCTATCTTATTCTTTTCTGTCCCTCTCGGCCCCCGAATATTAAGGCAGAGATCTGCTGCTATGTCCCCCGGAACCCAGCGCAGTGCTTAGCATACTGCAGGTGGGCAACCAACACTTATCGAATGAATGAATGAATGATAACTATAGCACTGGGGATATAAACACAAGCAAACCTGAATTAGAATCTGAATGCCATCTCTTATTAACTATGTGGCTCTGGACCATTTACTGAAGTGCTCTGGGCCTCAGTTTCTTCATCTGTGAAATGGGACTGATAACAGTATTCATGCTTTGGGGCAATTACATAGGCTAGGCATGGGCACAGGGTAGAAATGCAATAAATATTAGCTGTTGTCATCACTCACTCTGATGGAGGAAGCCAGTTCTTGCCATAGTTGGTGTTTCCTACCATAGGTAAATCCTAGCTTAAAAACACTACATTGGGGAAACCAAGGCATCTCTTGTTTTATAATAACAAGGGATTTATAAAAAGCAATGCTCCCAGTTTAAATGTTTCTTCATCTAGGAAATGGAATCAGCAGAGGCAAAGGAAGGAAAACGTGGACAAATGAAAAGGCTCTTTCTGTCAATTTCCGTGCCTCCATAAGGTGTCATTCTAATCAATGGTAATGGTGTCCCACTGGGGGATTAAGTCTGTTATCCCCATCCTGTCTGCCATCCACAATGTGCAGCATGAATGGGATCACAGTGGGACGCACAATCTGGATTTCTGCAGAGTAGGGTCTCCTGACTCAACAGGCAAATTTTACAACCAAATGGAAATGATCAGAGCCTGAGCAGCACAAAAGGGGGGTTGGCTGACTGCCCCTTACTACCTCGGAGTTTTTCCTTTTTCTCTAAAAGCCTTCCCTGTTCTCAAAAAATCCAAAACAGCACTTTCTCTGCCCTCAGCCCACCACTCATCATCCAGAAGCAGGTACAAGGGACTGAGACCCCAGCAGTTCAAGTAGAAACCTACTACATTCCAATAGCTAGGGGGGAAAAGCAAACTCACGCTTCCCCTTGGTTTAAGAGATGTCTGAACATTAGCCTAGAGAAAATGGGGATTATACCTTAAAAAGTAGACGCCTAACTGCTTTGACATTCTGGAAGATTCCTGGACTTAGCCCTGCCTGAAAATCATTACGCTGCAAATCCTAAAACAATATATCTCCGCCCTGCTTCACCGCATATGCCCCACACCTAGTTTATTTTTATTTGCCAGTGGGATGGGGGGGGGGAGGAACACACACACACACACACACACACACACACACACACGCACAAGTGGGGAGGGGGGGAGGGAGAGAGAGAGAGAGAGACAGAGAATCTTAAGTAGGCTAAGAGCCCAATGCAGGTCTCAATCTCACAACTCTGAGATCCTGACCTGAGCCAAAATCATGAGTAGGATGCTTAACCAACTGAGCCACCCAGGAGCCCCCACACCCAGATTTATATACAGCCTCTGACTACTCCCCCCCACTCCCCACAGATTCTTCAGACACACAAAGTATCCTGCTTCACGGCCCTCTGCTAACCAGGAGAGGGCCTGCCTGCAACCAAAGTTCTAGTTTCTCTTCCTCCCCTTTGTCACTCACCTTTTAGCTTTCTCAAGAGCTAATCAGGTGAGGAGAGGAGAAATAAAAGAACATGAAATTCTAGAAAAGTCCTTTGAAATTTGCCCTGGTTAAGGTGTGTGGAGAAAGGGTCGAGGCCTACAGGCTTATAGAGCTTTTCAGTATTGTGGGTCTGGAGAAGCCCTCACTTCTCCAGTGCTCTCAGTAAAAGCTGGGGGTGAACACGCACACTCTGGAATGAGAGAGATCATCCTGAGGGATGGGATGGATGTCACCTGGTTGGGTGACAGGAGCTATTCTCCCTGGACTAGTACACCTTAATGTGTCTTTAACTTAACCCTCACGGTGCTCAGAGACCCTTCTGTCCAAGATTGGCTCGCATGCTGTGTGGAAGCTGCACAGGAGTTCTCTCCCACACTAGAACGGGCTCCTGCAGCCTCTCAAAGGCTGGGAGGCTCCAACATCCCTCTCCCCCAAACTCTCAACTGCTTCCAGCTTCCATAGCCCAGGAAGGGAAGCCCACTCTAGGAACACCGTCCTCTCCTCTTGTGGCACGTTTCCTCTGCACGTCTCACGGGGCCCTAGCCAAGAGGGGCCAGAGTGGATGGGGACTACAAGCAACAAAAGTGCCAGTTTGAGAAGATAAATCCAGGCACAGGAAATGGTAGATTCAGAATCAGCTCTAACACTCATTCCGTACGTCTTATGTGCCAGGCACTATGCTACATGCTTATATGCTACCTCTGTCAATCCTCCAGTGCCCTATGAGGTAGGCATCATCTCTATCTCCCTAGTGAGGAGTTTGGGGGGGGTCAGCACCTTGTGCAGGAGCACTCAGCTACATCGTGTCAAAGCTGGGCTCCAAACCCACATCACCAGACTGAAGTCCAGTGCTCTTCCCATACTTCCTGTGTGCACGTGCCGTACCTTCTCACCGACTCAGGGCTTCCAAATCCTAGTCATCCTTAGGATCCAGCTCAGAGGCCACCTCTTCTATGAATCCTTTACTGACTTCCACAGTCAGAAGTAATCTTTTCTCCTCTCAATTCCTACAGCACGGTCCCTCTACCTCTTCAAGCCACTCATCACATCCTATCTTGATTTAGTTGGTGCACATCTGATCTCTATTGCACATACTGGAAGCATCTTTAGGGGGGAGCCCTAGGACTCCTGGCACGCCCCCGCAGTGTCTCACCAAGTTCCATGGTGTATGTTCAGTAACTACTTAGGAATGAATATTGCATGAATGAATGGATGAATAAATGAACGAATGGCATTAAATGTATACAGAGAGTCATAAGATTATTGCAATAGAGCTGTAACAACATCCATCTTTATTAGGAGAGATACTGATGAGAGTATTGTGTAGAGGTTTTTTGATGGTTAATGCTGAAAAAAGAACAATGTGAGGGCATGACTTGGAAAACCTTCTTCCAAGTTTCCAGCTGTAGTGATTCCAACAGCTGCCTATGGATAAGAGATGTAATCCTAGACAGTATAAATTAAGTTACTCAAATAGGACACATTAAATAGGTTGGGTCACCTGAGGAGTTTCTTGCCAAAGATTCTATTCAAGGAGGTAAGGAAAGGATTCTCCCTCTCCTTTCCCCCCATTAAGCAAAATGAGTTTTCCCAAATATAGAAGCATGCCTTCCCAAATTCCAGTTATGAGTCGGTCTTCCGGCACCATATGCCTATAGGGGTACCACCCTCCGGATAAGTACCTCTCCACTCTAACTGACAAGCATTTTTGAAAGCCTGCCACCCAGCTCTTTTAAGACCTCCCTCGAAAAACAAACAAAACTCCTGGTTGATCTCTTCCTTATGTCAATCTCCCCAAACACTTTATTGTTAACTTCATAAGGTATTCACTAATTTTACCCTGCTCTGAATTATAGCCACTGACACTTCACCCCTTCCTAAAAGGGTATATACTACCACTGGGTACCCCAGAGCCTAGCCCAGAGCCAGGCACGTGCCTGACACTAGGAGTATGTAGATGCTACGTCCACGGGCTTCAGGGTACAATGAATGCACACATCTAGGTCTGACTCATGGCCATACCGTGGACTAGCTTTATCACTCTGGGAAAGTTACTTGATGTCATAAGCCTCCATTTCTTCACCTGTAAAATAGGGATATTAATACCAATTGGTTCAGTTTTTGCATTATCAGAAAAAACTTATGAGAAGTACTTAGCATAGTGCCTGGCACATCGCAGGTACCCTGTCAATGGCACTATAAGAGTAACACCGAACTAAGATTATAAAATCCTGAGTTCTCATTCCAGCTACCCCACTGATTCTAGGTAAGCCACGTGGTATTCTGTAGACTCAGTTTACTCATATGAGTACAGGAATTTTGTGAGTACCAAAATAAAAGGGATCAAATATAAGATGCCCAACAAAGCACCTCTCCCATTGCAAATGTGCTTTCTAGACAGTGGTTCCTCTCTCCCTTTCTCCCATACCGACAGTCAACCACCAGCCCTTACTGAGAAAGAGAAAAACCAGCCTTCTAAGACTGAGGTCACTATTTCTCCTTGACTCTCATTTAGCTATAGTCCCTGAGACTTCCAGAAGTGAGGAGAGAAATCAATGTCCTATCAATGAGTCATCATGTATAGTCCAGTTCAGGAGCTGCCTCGTAAGCAGTGAACTCCCGCACACTGGAGATGATCAAGATGAAACATTTAGCCAAAATGGGCTCACAGTAGTAGTGGGGAAGGAGCGGCATTCCAGTGCCTCAAGCGGAGGGCAGAACTGACTCCTCACTAAGGCATCTTCCTACCCTGGGGGTCTGTGATTCAGCTGTGAGTTGCAACTGAGAGCACAGACACATCGTGCCACTTGGGCAAGCACTAGAAGGTTCTTCCTTCATTTCTATAGCTGCAAATAAGGACATCCAGCTCCCCTTGTCAGGTATGCTACGAGGGAAGCTGTGGCTGAGAAACACTGTATGAATACCACTGACAGTTGGGATCCTCATACTACTTCCCAGAATGCAGCGCTATGCTTTACGTGTATTCGAGGAACACATGCATTTTTGCGACTATGTCACCTCAAATCAGTTTTGGAAATAGGCAGGTCTTGAATATTTTCAATGAGATTATACACGGAAAATCGTCTTGAAAACATATGTATCACACACACAAACATATGTATCACCATTGTTATACTCAAAAAAAATTTTTTTTGACATTGTACTATTTTAAACTATTTTACAACCTTGAAAGACTCTAATAACGGTAGAAACTGATGAATCCATCCTAATACTTTTTCAAATCGGGTTGGTATTAGGTATAATCGTGGGAAAAAGCTATGTCTGCACTGAGCTCTTGAAAAATCCAGGTCAGCGCTGGCAAAAACCAGAGGTGGGATCCTGACCCTCTGACTCTGCCCTCTTTAACCACTCTACCCCCAGTCCCTGTGGAGCTGGAATCTAAGAAATCCCCTTTCTGGCCCAGGTTCCATCTGGAACAGGATGAATCTTCATTCTCTTGTCCTGAGGACCCATGCCAGCAGGCTGTTCTGGGGACTCAGCTTGCCCAGCCAGTGCCAGGAATGCATAATCACCACTCCCAACTCTGCAGATAAATGGCGCACCCACTCGCTCTTTCCGACTGGACCACCGCTAACGGAAAGACGCCCACTGGGGTCGGGCCACCTACCTCCCAGCACCTCGCAGTCGCTGTCCATGCTGTCATGCACACCTGCAAAGATGTTGGCCAGAGTGGACTTGCCCACCCCCTGCTCCCCTATGAGCACCACCCGGTAGTAGGTGTTCCCCGACTCGGAGGAGATGACTGAGTCTGTGGAGTCGGAAGACCAGCTCCGGCGGCAGTGGTCCTCCGGGGCAGCAGAGTGACGGCTGCGCTGGCCATACTGGTGGGGCTCCTTCTGAACCATCAGATGCCTGCCGTCCGCTGGGATGCTCCAGCGCTGCTGCTGTGGCTGCATGGCCACGGTGCCCTGGCGCATGGTGACATTGTTCAGAGTCATCGCTGGGTCCTGGAGAGCAAAGCAGCCAAGATGTAAGCATCATAAGCAGGAGCGAGAGCTCGGGGGCTCAACCACACAGTCAGGCATCAGTGATATTTGATCAGATGGGGTGAGACCCGGTAACCCTGACATGAGGAACCCCAAGGAAACAGTCCCCAAACCCAAGAGGCTTTCAACTGGACACACACACATGCATACACTTCGTAACAGGCTCCTCAGGAGGACTGTCATTTGCAAAAAGAAAAAAGTACCGTCAACATCACCCACTGCCCTCGGGCTTCCTCCATCCTCAAGGAAGCCTTGGGACCCCTCACTCAGCACTGACACAGAGGCAGCCAGAAGAAACTAACAGCCTTCAGAGATGGCTGGAAAAGCAACAAGTTAATGGAGCTGGGGACCAGCTGGCCAGGTTAGCTGCTCTTGTCTAAACATGGCTCTTAATTGCACCAGCGTCCAGCGGGCTTTTGTGCCTGGGTGGGAAACACGTGGCAATGACATCACTCCTCTGGCTGGACTGGACATGCACTTATTGGAACTTCCATGTTTAGTAAAGTCGCCCTGATGCTCTCCAGCTGCTTGAATAAGCTATTATTTGGGGGCAAAAAAAAAAAAAAAAAAAAAAAGAATTTTCTGTTTGAGGTTTATGCCTCAGCTCTGCCCTCTTGCCCACAGACATCATGTGTAAAAAAACCCAGCCCCAAGCCCTGTTGTTCTCGCAGGTTAAGGACCTACTCACGTTCCGACCTATCCCATTTGCAAAGAAAATGCTTCCCTCTTCTGAAACCACATTCACTCCAAGAGTTTTAAAATTCAACCCAGATTTCCACCTTCTTGAAGAAAATCAGAAGGCCAAGGACTCTCCCAAAATGACATTCAACAACTCTGCCACAACTTTCCCTTTGCAAGACTCCCTCCCCTTGCACGAAGGTCTGTTCCCGAAGGCTACTTGAGATAAAGTAGAAGCCGTCTCATTTTCATCAGCAAGATCATTCGTGAGAGCCGGCCACTAACGGGGAGCACCAGCCGGTTTTTCGATCTTACAAGCACAGCCTCAGTTGGCTGACTTGCATTCAAACAACAAAAGCATGACGTATCAGTCAGGGCTGCCCTCTGACCACACAGTCTGTAGGAGGAGGTCACGCTCCTACCGAGCCGAACTAAGGAACCTGCTAACGACAAATAGCATCTTCAGCACCTTAAACTCTGCCCCTGACCGGAAAACCACGGCGCAGACCGCAAGTTTCAGGGGCTCTTCTCTCAAGTTAGAAAGTTCTGCGGGCTGGGAACGCCCACCTCGTGTCCGCCCGCCCCCCGCCCCGCCCGGCTTCAGGAGGACCCCCGCCCCAAACCGCCCGCTTACTCGGCTCGGCAGCGTGGGCGCCCGCGGGTCCGCGTGTGCTGCGTGGGTGCGCGCTGCGATCCCGGGCCGCCGAGCGCGGGGTGCTCGCGCCGTGCCCGCCGTCCGTGCCGCCGCCCGCAGCCGCCGCGGCCCCGCCGTTTATAGCGCGCCGGCCGGTCCGCGCCGGGGCTTTTCCGTGACGTCAGCGCCCCCGCTGGGAGGGGGCGGCTCTGCAGCAAACTCCGACTTGCAGCCACTTCACCGAACCGGTTACTCGCAGTCATGTGACCCCCTTCTCCCCTTTTAAAAAATAACAACAGTTCCATCCCGGGCTCCTTTTATTTTGTTGTATTTTATTTTTACGAGGCGGACACAAGAAGATGGAAAGATACGCTAAGTGCCACTTAATCACGCTTCCCACGATGGCGAGCTGTCGGGACACAGGATGGAGAAGGAGGCAGGTTTGAGTTGGGAACCCAGCTTTGAAGGAAAACAGGGATGGGCCAGGTGCCCACGGAGACTTTAGCCTCTAGGATGGGGCTGCGGCCACCTTGAGTGGCCAGGGCTTGTGTCAGCCGCGTACTCTGCCCTGAAAACTGCCTCTTCCTGCGTCCTGTCACCCTCTCTCTGGAGGACAGAAGGAGGAAAGCCCCACACCGCTTTATTTCCCTTCTCTGGCAGGGACCCACAGAGAAGGGGCCAGAGAGAGGTGACGAAAAGGGACAAGACCTTGAAAAGGGCAGTTCTGAAAAATAACTTAATTAGGGGTTCAAGCAGATTGTGCTAAATGCTGCTGGCGGCACTGTCGGCCAGGATGCTGAGGCTCCTCTATCAGGGAATTCAATCAGCGCCCCAATCAGCAGCATCTCAGTACCAGGCTCCCTGGCACTGCTGGGCCTGGGCATGGAGCCCGTGTCTCCCAGCCATGGAGAGGAGCCCTGAGCCAAACACCACGGCCCCATTCCCCCATCCCCACCCCAGAGACTCCTGTGAATAAAGGGCACAGGGTTAATAATAACAATAGCAACTACTACCATCATTTACTAAGTACCTCTGAGTACCTACACTCAGTAGGTACTGTTTGGCCTCTGCAGTACCTCAATCCCACTACAATTCTGCAAGGTAGATACATTGCCACCCCATTCTATGGAGAAAAACGACACTTGGCCAGAGAGCTTGCCCAAGGTCATGCAGCTCTTGTAAGTGGCAAAGTCAGGATTCAAAACCTGGTTTGCCTGACTCTTTGCACTGCACCACCAGCTGAAGGGTTTCAGTGACCTCTTTCTGGGGACATGGGCATTTCCCAGATGCTGTGTTTGGAGATGACACTGGCCTTTCCAACACATCCATTTGCTTTTCCAGCCAGCTTCATCTCTTGGTTGGCTGGTGGCTCCGGGAAGCAGCCAAAGGCCCCAGCGTCTATTTGAGTGGCTGGCCTCTGCTGTGATTACAGTCCATTCTCAGCTCTCCTGCATGCAATTATGTGCTTTGGGGATTATCCAAGTGACCAGCTGCAGAGACCCGCCAGGCCCCAAGCTGGCAGAGGTGGGATCCACAGAGTAATGAAAATTGGGAGTTCATTTAGACCCAGGTGCCTTGGCCCCAATCTCCTACTTTATACATAAGGAAGTTGAGACCCAGAGGGATGACAACCAGTCAGTAGTAACTGGAGCTGGACCTAGAACCTGGGTATCATAATCTCCTGGATGGTACCCTCCCTCCATTGCCATCCAGTTTTCCTTCTGGGCTTAGCCAGGAGGGGATGGCCGCCGATGTGAGGAGAGGAAAAGATTGGGGTGGGGGTGGGGGGGTGCATGGGGGAGAAGACAGAGATCATCCCTGACTATACAGCTGACTTCATGCTAAAACACATGTAATGTAATTTGTGAATTACCTGCATTTCAGAATTTACCATGCTTTTTCCGTGCTGAGCCTCCCACTCTGTCAACCGGTCTCAACAGAAACATTATGAGACTAAAAACTAAGAATAAATCAGAGTCTATAAGCACTTCATATAGCCTCTCAATTCTATTTTTGCCATTGATGAAGAACCTAATTCTTCACATTAACAAGAACCTAATTCTATGCCTAGGCGATATCTGCCATGAACTGTTTTTCATTGGTATGAGTGAGACATACCAAAGAAAACAAATTCTAAAGATCGGTGGGGGTTGGCAGGGGGTGCTTTCAGTTCACTATTGATTAGGTACGTACAGCAATGTTGTGTTTGAATAAAAGAATCTGCCTTCTTTAATTTTCTGCCCCACAAAAAGCCAGATGGGAAAACAACTGCTTAGCAAAAGTTTCAACTGAATGACAGTTAAGTTGGAGTATTTACACAAAAATCACAGTTACACCCCTCAAAAAGCACATTTCAGAGCCAAATCTTAGCCAGCAGAATCCCAGCTACCTTGTCCAGAATTCCAACTCACTGGAACCATCTGAGGGTATGGAACCGGAGGAAAAAAACAGGTAGAATCAGGGCATTTGGACAAGTGGCAAGTTCTGAAAAGAAAAATATTGGCAGAATATTATAGTTTCTTGTTCTATGAATTATCCTCTCCATATTCCTTCTGGCAGCATTTGTAGGCTTCCTCGGGTTCTAACACGAAGATGAGTATAGTTAGAAGGCAGAGCTCACAATAAGAACAACTAACATTTACCGAACAATACACATGCCTTAGCTCAGTTAATCCGCGTCACCCCTGCACTTCTCCATGTCTTATGGATGAAGATGATGAGGAAAGAGGTGGAATCACTTGTCCAAGGTCACAGAGCTACTAGGTAGGAGAGCTGTGCTCTCCAGGGTCACAATCTTAACCTGTTCTACTCAGAGTAGGGGACATGCTTCAGCCCCATTCGCATGCTAGCCCCACCTCAGCCCATGCTCTCCCTAACTCCCCCCTCCCAAAAGAGGAGTTTTTATCTGATTGGCCAAAGGCCATGACCTTCACTGAGCCACATTTCACTCATGGGCAGGCTTTTTCTACTTAAATGCAGTGGGCTGTCCTCTTCCTCTCCTTCTCAGGGCTCTTTCCCCCATGCCCTGGATGAGAAGGTGAACTTGGGGTTCCTTTAAGGCCCTGACTACCTCTCTGTCTCTGTCACTGTCACTCTTTCTCTCAGAATATAGACCAAGTCCCATGATTTCAAAAAGGGATGAGAAAGGGTAGAAAGAGGTGGGGATGAAGTAGAGCCTCTGATAAGGGCTGCAGTTTAGGGAACCAGGGACTTGCACAACCATTAATGTAATATTACTTTGAATCTCATTCCTTGAAAACTTTAAGGGATGTGAGATGATGGGTAGACCCAAGATCCATACATCCTTCAGTCGTTAACACTACCCTAAGAGCAAGGGAACCACTCGACCTCTAACATACCATACTGCCTCATCTACCCTGGAGACCTACTGCAACCAAGGTGTGCTTACTCATGCCACCAGGCCATGATACTCCGTGGTAAAGGTGACATGGACTATATGCTCTCCCTTTTCCAGCATCAAAAGATAGACTGTAGACTGGGCACTGTGTAGGTGATAAAATAAATGGGTTTTTTAACTACTTTTTGTATGTATTGCGTTTCAACGCCCTTAGGCAAAGCATGTTCTCCAATTCCCCACAACCCTCACTACCCCAGCCAGCTTCTTTCATTTGACTATACAGCTGGCCCCAAGGGCATCTGAGCTTGTAACTCCTGCAAGAGCCGTAAGAAAAAGTATGAGGAGATTTAGCGTCAGAAAAGCAAGTTCAAACCCAGGCCTTCTTGGACACCTGATGCTGGGATGTCACCAGACCCCAGGGGTCTTGGCTTCTGTCGTTCTGAAAGACTCAGGAGCTACTGAGCATGACTCCAGTCAACCATTGGAGCACCATGTCAATGAGAGTGATTAGGATTATGACGCAGGATCCAAAGACTGGAGCTAGGCCACCTGCCCTCAGTTTTGCTGCCTCTTAAGGCTCAAGTTAAATTAAGCCAGCAGAATTCAGGACACATGAGGCACAGGGAGGAAGGGTGGGAAATGTGCTCATTGATGTTACTAGGAAAAAAATAATTAGCAACGAGAATGCTATGGTTATGTTCTCTGGAAACAAACACGGAGATGGGGTCAAATACTCAGCTCACAGAATAGGTCTCCACCAGCCACAAAAGCACCCGGGAGGAGCTGGGTGGGAGGCAATGTGCAAAGTGTCTGAGCACAAAAAGAACCACCCACCCCCTCCGGGAAGTCTAAAGAAGGAAAGAATTACTATATGGAAAATCATTGCTTTACAGAAGGGGGAAAAAAGGCTCCAATTGCAAAATCAAGAGAGCCCTGATTAAGAGAAAATAAAGACTGAAGAAAAGATGGCTAAGAATAACCTCTCAACACCCAGAGGGCTGTGGGATCCAGATGGACACTCCTTCCAGCTGCATCCTCCCTCGCTGGCCCCAGCTTCTCATCAGACTCCTGCTGAGCAGATTCAATTTTCCATTGAGAAAATTCTTAGCTTTCACCCTTCCTCCAGTGTTAGCTCAGCGTCAGCAGGCTGCCGGCTTATCACTCCAGTGGCAGAGCTTGCTGGAGCCCCTCCTTCTAAAATCCTGCAGGGTAAGTGAAGAGTACAGAGTCCAACTCAGAAAGCCAAGAGGAGATTCCTGAAGAAAGCAGCTGTTCTCTGACCAGCATCCTTCATTCATTCATTCATTCTTTCCACAAATAATTACTGAGCATCTACCTTATGCCAGGCCCTAGGAATAGGTACTTACAACTCATGGAACTTAAATTCTGGGGGGAGAAATAATAAACAAAATATCACCATATTCATTCATCCATCATTCATTCACTCATTCTCTGGGCACTCCACTTTTTAGTCTCAGTTTTCTCATCTATAAAAGGGAATGACAGGGGCACCTGGGTGGCTCAGTCGGTTAAGCGTCCGACTTCCGGTCATGATCTCATGGTTGGTGGGTTCAAGCCCCATGTCGGGCTCTGTGCTGACCGCTCAGAGCCTGGAACCTGCTTTAGATTCTGTGTCTCCCTTGCCCATTGCCCCTCCCCACTCATGCTCTGTTTCTCTCTGTCTCAAAAATAAATAAACATAAAAAAAATTTTAAGGGAATGACAATACCAGAGAGAATGTATTAAGTAGGGGGTCATACCCATTCAGAAGTCTGGCAATGCCAATGCTGGTGAAAATGTAAAAGGAGGTTCTTTTGCCTTGTTTGGGGTAGTGTAAGTTGGTATGGCCATTTTGGAGATCAACCATCAACATCCAAGATATGACCTAGGAATTCCACTTGTAATTGTGCATCTTCTATACGATACAAGGAGATGGATACAAGAATCCTCATCAAAGCACTGTTTGTGAAAACCACCACCTAATGATCACCAATGAATAAGAACATGGTGGTATATTTACACAAGGAAATTATTATGCAGCGGTACAAATGAAAGACCTAGACCTACTTGTATCGACACCAATAAATATTGAGATCATAATAGTAACTTGAAAGAGCAAATAGCAGTTTATCTACAGGGTAGTAATTTACATAATTGTTTTAAACTCCACACTAATATTTTATAGTGAAATACATTTAGTAGGGGTGCCTGGGTGGCTCAGGTAGTTAAGCGACTGACTCTTGCTTTCGGCTCAGATCATGATCTCACAGTTCTTGAGTTCAAGCCCCATATCAGGCTCTTTGCTGACAGCACGGAGCCTGCTAGGGATTCTCTGTCCATTCCACACCCCCGCTCTACCCCTCCCCTGCTCATGTTCTCTCTCTCTCTCTCAAAATAAATAAACATTAAAAAAAATAAATACATACATACATGCATTTAGTAAAAGTATAAAAACAAGGATGAGAAAAATACACATCAACTTTAGAATAAAGATTACCCCTGAGAAAGAGGGGAATGGCAATTAGATGGACAGCAGACTTCTCAAAACAACCCAGAAGCCAGTAGACAGTTGCTCATAAGATCAAAGTGCTTAGCAAAAAAAAACAAAAACAAAAAACAAAAAACCCGTCAACCTGGAATTTTATGCTGAGCTTAACTATTGTTCAGTAGTGTGAGTTAAACAAATATATATTGCATACTTATTATTACAACACAATATCCCAAGCCCCAGGGACACACAGTTATATAAAACCAGGTTCTTATCCTCAAAGAGCATAAAGTCTGGTGTTCTTGTCCCTGGCAACTACCAAACACATGAAGGGATCATCCAAGAGTTGCCCAAAGTAATCTGGTTTCATAACCAACACAATCCTTTCCCTAGAGTTCCCTTCTCCAGCAACAGAAAAATCAATGAGACTATTGAACACAGGAGTCAAAATCAACCTAAGACAAAGGTCTTGATTTACCCAATTATAGTGACATAAGAATTCTTCAATGATATACTTAAAAAGGCCAAAAGAATGAATAGTTGTGTTGAGGACACGCACAGTTAACACCTTTCATGCTGGGTATAAGTATTCCCACTGTCCTGCTTTGTTTTCCATTTCCAGTGCACATCGTCCTGATTGCCTACATCTTTAGCAATTGGATGGTTTCTCCAACACCTAAAAGGCAGCAAGACTTTTTGGCTTTGATAGAAGGCATTTAACTCATCCCTGCAATGAATATCGTCCAGATTTTTGTAATGAATCAAGCCCTTAATCGATGAAAATGTAGAAGTCTAAGTTACTGTTATTTTTAAAAGCTTCCTTCATAACCAATTTAAAAATTGGGCAAAAACCTTTGACTAACAAACATATGCTTTGTTTTCTAAATAAGCAAGTTCTATCATTTGTAACGGAGAATGGTGCATTTATTGGAGGTGTGAAGCTAATAATGGAAAAATGTAAGAGTGGCTGACACACATTATCTGACTTAATCTTCACAACTCTATGAAGTCAGTACCACCATTCCCTGGCTGAGATCAGGAAAAAAGTTTTATAGCTCGGAATTGGCAGATTCAACGGGTCTAACTCTCATCCAACACTCTGGCCTATGTGATGAGATTCTTCACAGCTCCTTAAGGGCAGACACTGGCACCGCTCCCCCCACCCCTGGGGAGCAGGAAGAGAGTGAACAAAATCGGACAACGTTCCATTAGCAGGGGCAGAAGTGGCATGGGAGTGGGAGCTGCTCAAAGGCCAGGAGACTGTCATGTCCACCTCTGTATCCCAGCTCCTAAGAGACGTGGCACACAGTAAGGACTCAATACGGGTCTGTGATCAACAACCATGTGCTGGCCCTTACTGTGTGCAAGGACATTTGTGAGGCTGCAGGGTGCACAGCCAGGGGTCCAAGGTCTCACATTCAAGGAGCTCAGGACCCAGAGGGAGAGGAAGCCAGGGAGCGTGATCAGATGCAGCCAATGGTGTGAAGCTAGGAGAGACGTGCACACAAGGAATAAGACGGAGACCATCTGGCCTCTGTTGCAGAAGAAACTTCCCTCCTGCTCCCAGCATGTCTGCCTGGGCTCACGCAGCACAATAGCCTAATTTAGTTGTCTCTCCCTTGGGAAAAACAACACTGGGAAGCACCTCTGCCCTGGACTCCTTGCAATGGAGAAGGAATGACTTTTATAACTGGTAAGATCAGGGAAGAAACTGAACGTGTGAAATCAGGCCTCCTTACTTCTTGTTCCTGGGGGGCCAGGCTGCCTGGGTGGCCCTTTTCCTCCTGCTGTCCTTCCAACAGCATCCAAGCTGTGGTAGGGAAAGTTGCACGCTCTCTGCAGCAACAGTGTGGCAGTCACTGGGATGGCCTTCCAGCAGCTCTTCCTCCCCTCTGCCCTCTGGTAGAGACCTGTTCTGGTAGTAGACGGAGGGCCCCTGCATCAGAGAATGAAGTGGTCTGAGCTGGGCAAGGTAAGCTCACCCCCTTTGCAGAGGATTGGTCTAAATATGGCCATGTGATCCTGTCCTGGCCAATACCATGTAAAAGGATGTCTCCTGAGACAGAATTTCCTCACTAATAAAAAGAAAGCCCCGGTGGTCATCTGGCACTTCCTTCCCCCTGGGAATACAGGTATGAGGATAGCTCCCACATGGAACTGGAGCTACCGTCTTAAGACAACAAGGCAACACATGGATGACGAAAAGCAAGAGTCTGGATCTTTAATAATACCACTTAGCTGCAGAAGAAACCTGAAATCACCCTCCTCCAGACTTTTTATCAGGTAATAAGCCACCATTAGCTAAGTTTTCTATTCATCACAGCCAACACCAACTGATAGCCAAATGAGTTTAATTCTCATTAAGGAAGGTAGCGGAAAACCTAATTTGGGCCAACCGCATCATGTTCCCCAATCCAGCAAAATCAGCTAGAAAGGTAATATTTTGATCTCCATCTATCTGTCTCCTGAATCAATATCTCAATGGGTTTGGAACTCTGAGAACAGGCTGAGGAATGTCACTCCCTCAAACCCAAACGTACACCACGGTGAAAATCCTATAGGATATATTTACCACTACACAGCTTGTGTCTAGCCTGGTGCCTGTCTTCTGGTTGGCATTTAATAATTATATTGGATGACTGAATAAAGAATGAGATCACTTTCAGCTAGAGTGACTGAGAAAGACTTAGTCTTAAGTAGTGACATTTAAGATGAGCCTTTAAATGAAATAACTCATAACATTAGTAAGAATAATATCAACTAACATTGATTGAGATCTTTCCATATTCCAGGTACTGTGAAAGTAGGGTATCTCTTTTAATCCTCTCAACTACCCTATGAGCTAGGTACTATCATAATTACCGTTTTGCAGATGAAGAAACCAAAACATAGAAAGTTGAATTAACTTGGCCAAGGTTCCACAGCTAGAAACTGGTAAAATTAAGATTTGGACTCCAACTTCTGATTCCAGAGAACATGGACTTAATCTAAGAAGCTACTGGGAGCCATCAGGACAATTCAACTCAACAAAACAATTTGAAAGATCTATTTCATGCCAGTCTCTAGAAATACAGGGTGTGCTAGAAACAGTCCCTGTGCATGGCTGGGGAGAAAAACTGAGGAGTTAATAATATTAATAGCTGCCCTTTATTGAGTCGAATATTTTGTTTGGTGATTTACACATAACATCTCACTTAATTTTCCCAGCATCCTTATGTGGTCATTATTAATTCTATCACCATTTTATAAATTAGGAGACTGAGGCATAGAGAGATTCAGTAACTTGCCCAGGATCCCACGGCCCATGATAGAGCTATGATTTGTAACCAAGCAACTTGACTTCGGAGCCAGAGCTCTCACCCAAAACTGTCTTTGCAAAGTGACATGACAGACACTGTCATAGAATATGTGTGCAGAATACTAGGGCAACAAGACAGAGGCGATGAAGAATCCAGGGGGTCAGAGAACACCTCACAGAGAGAATTTGAGTCTGAGTTTTAAAGTACACAGCGAAG
The DNA here is from genome assembly GCF_023721935.1 of Panthera uncia. Classification (NCBI taxonomy): domain Eukaryota; kingdom Metazoa; phylum Chordata; class Mammalia; order Carnivora; family Felidae; genus Panthera; species Panthera uncia. The sequence continues at coordinate 42,011,384 of NC_064812.1, read as the reverse complement.
GGACATCTGGGTGGCTCAGTTGGTTAAGCATCTGACTCAGGTCATGATCTCATGGCTCATGAGTTCGAGTCCCGCATCGGGCACCGTGCTGACAGCTCAGGGTCTGGAGCCTGCTTCGGATTCTGTGTCTCCCTCTCTCTCTCTCTGCCCCTCCCCCACTCATGCTCTGTCTGTGTCTCTCTCTCAAAAATAAATAAACATTAAAAAAATTTAAAGTATGCAGGGAAATTGGCAGGATGGGGTATGTATGTATTCACATTCGTGCTCTGTGCATATGGACGCACTACTAAGTGAACAGGGGCTGGAAATAGGAAGCACTCTAAACTAAAAAAAAAAAAATATATGCAGAGGCTCAGAAGTATGGGCATTTGGGGGACCACAAGTAATTTGGGGTAGCTGGAGAGCATGGAAAGTGTGGGAGAAATGAGAGATAGGGCCAGAAAGGTAGTTAGGGGGTGCTTCTGCAAATTCTGAGCTACAGAGAGACAAGCCCAATGCTCAGTTTAGTGTGACCCCAGGAGCTCAAAGTCCCGGCAGGAGCTCAGGTGATGGGAGGCAGAGAGAAACCTCTCAAGGTAGAGGGGCAAACAAGGAGCAGCCAACACTGTCAGCTTTGAAGGCCGAATGGGTATGAAAGACACAACACACAGGTGCACATCCACCCTTTCCCATACAAGGGGCGAGAGGCACCTTTATGAGGGAGCAGCTCCATAAAATGGAGCTAAGAGGTTCATTGACTGTGCTTCCAGAGGAAGGAGGAAGGCCTGGGATCTACTGGGACCACACACAACACCAGGAGGGACAGGTCAACACAAGGCACCACCAGGAGGAGCAGGGAAACGCTTCCTGCTCAAACACCCACCTTCTCCTCCCTACTCCCTTCTTCACTCCTACCCACTTCTTTGTCCTTGGTCTACACTGTTTTTCTGAGCAGCTAATAAATAGCAAATATAGCAAGCACTCAGCCGGATTCTCATCTATACCCAATGCAAACATCACGGCTGGATGGGGAACAGATGTTTCCACCCATTAAAATCTATATGAAAACTATAAACGTTCCTCTGACAAGTGAAATAAGTAGAAACCTCCAAGACACTGTGAAGCCTTCCCCCCCCCCCCCCCCCCCCCGCCCCCCCGGGGAACTCAGCAGGAGTGATGCATGACTTGGTAGCAACTGGGCTGGCTTGCTATCTTTCTTTCAAAATTAAAGCACAGTCTTGGTGAAAAGAGAAAAACAAGCTCCTCGCAAGTGACACCTAGACCCAATATTCGTATCTATGTTCCTGCACTAGGGAATTCACACCTTGACGGCTAGGAAATTGCACAGTGAAGATACCATCATCATAATTAATACCCTAAGGAATTTTATTAGGCATCTATTCATTGTTATGCTCAGGTTATATAATTTAGTAAGTGGCTTGGTTTCAGACTTTACATTCTGTTTTCTGTACCTTCCAGTTGCCATTTATAAAAATGATTTATTCAGTCTTTCACTCGATACATTTTGATGAAGGGCTTATTAGGTATTGGGCCAAGTGCTAGGCTCTAGGGCACACAAAATGAATGCAATACAATCCCTGTCTCAATAAAGTCACAATCATTGAACCCGCATTTAGTACTGAAGTCTCTGTTCATCGAGAATACCAAGTCTGGTCAGGACAGATGGACAGGATCACAGGAAACCTTCAAATGGGGAATCCCTGAACCTGAGAAATTAGGCATGAGTCTCCCCTATTCCTACTGCGCCTAGACAGCCTCTGCCCTCCAAAAACAAACATATACAAAGTAAAGGGTAATGAGAAGAGAAAATAGCAAAAATATTCTCAAACAGAAATCGGTATTTGGTGTTTGAGGCTCTAATGCCATTAGTTCCACATCCCATTATTATTATGTCAGGCTCTCCAGGTATGTTTGTTTGTTAGTGCCTTCCAGATTGCAAGAAAGTGACACATACTCAGCTGGGAGCTTATTGTAAGAGACGCAAGAAACCATCTTGACAGTTGCCCTGCTGGGCTTCGTGGAGAACCCAAATTTCATACAAGTTACCACACCAGTTCTATGTTCTCATGGAGAGTCTTCATTGCAAACACTGGATACCACTATCTCAAGCCACTTTAATGGAAAAAAAAAAAATGGTGGTATGCATTGTAAAAATACAAGGATCTTAGGGTGCCTGGGTGGCTCAGTTGGTTAAGTGTCTGACTTCGGCTCAGGTCATGATCTCATGGCTCATGAATTTGAGCCCCATGTCAGGCTCTGTGCTGACAGCTTGGAGCCTGGAGCCTGCTTCGGATTCTGTGTCTCCCTCTCTCTCTGAACCACCCCCACTTGTACTCTGTCTCTCTCTGTCTCTCAAAAATGAATAAACGTTAAAAAAATTTTTTAAACTATGAGGATCTTGAGGCCCTCTTAAAGGACTTCCTTGTGGGATCAGAATCAGGAAATGGAAAACCAGCAGTATACAACAAGACTCTCATACTCTCTCCCTCTCTCCACATGGCCTCTCCATATCTGCTTTCACTATACATCTGTTTCTCTATTTTCTCTCTACATACCAGCTCTGTCTTCTCATCCCACAGCTCTACTATGTCCCTTTGCTCCCGCCACAGGCTGAGGTACACTATGTCCAAGAGTCAATCTAAAGTCCCAGGATAGAGCATTTGATTGGTTCAGTTTGGATGAAACTGCCACCCTTGGTCCAATCAGGGATAGGCAGCACAAACCTGACTGCCACAGGAGAGCCTTAAGAGCGTGAAAGAAGGACATTCTCAAAGGAAAGCGGTTGCTGTGAACTGAGCAACACCACAAGAAGTGTCTACTAGTCCCTGGCTATCCTGTAGCCTCTCTCTATAGAGGCTTCCCTTGTTCCCTGTCCCGGGGCACTGTTTTATAGTGACCCA